>NC_058132.1:534117964-534186236 GCF_016433145.1 Gracilinanus agilis
AAAAAAAAAAAAAAAGTTGGGCTCTTTGGGTTTATCATACACTGTCTTGCTGACATCACTTACCTCAAGCCTATTCCACTGATCCTCTCTTCTGTTTCTTAGCCAGTACCATATCATTTTGATGACTGCTTTATAGTATAGTTTAATATCTGGTATTGCTAGGCCACCTGCCTTCACATTTTTTTTTCATTATTTCCCTTAATATTCTTGATCTTTTGTTATTCCAAATGAACTTTGTTATAGTTTTTTTCTAATTCAGTAAAAAAGTTTTTTGGTAGTTTGACAGGAGAAGAGAAAAGCGGACATTCCAGAAATAAGAAACAATTTTGAAAGAAAAAAAAAGAGAAACCAAGACATATTCAGGAAGCAATGAGTCATCTAGTTTGCCTAGTTATGTAGTATATGTAGAAATACACTGATGAGAAAAGAACTTAAAAAGCATTATTGGTCAAATTAGAAAAGAAATACAAAGATTAACTTAAGAAAAGATTTTCTTAGGAATTAGAATCAGCCAAATGGTAAAAGGGACACAAAAGCTCATTGAAGAAAATAATCTCTTAAAAATTAGAATTGGGAAAGTGGAAGTTAATGATGCTATGAAATACAAAACAAAAAACAAAATCAGAAAAATGAAGAAATATAAGAAAATGTAAAATATACCACTGGAATGGCAACTCATCTGGGAAATAGATTGAGAAGAGAATTTTTTCTTTTTTTTTTTGAGTTGATATGAGGTTTAATACTCATTTTCTGATATTTTATAATTCATGTTCTTTTTTTCCCCCTGCCCAACTCCTTCCCCCCAGGCAAGAAGGCATGTTCTATTGATATATGTTGTATATAAAACATATACTTCAATGTTTGTCATGATGCGAAACAAGAAACATATTACATATGCTAGAGAAAAAAAAATTTGGAGAAAATAAATTGAAGAATAATATAATTCAACCTGCATTTGGACTTTGTCTATAGTATGATTGTGGGTGTCATCATGAGTCGCTTGGAGTTGTCTTGGATCGTTGCCTCATTGATAATAGATCTTTCAAAGTTGATCTTCACATTTTGTTATTACTGTGTACAACATTCTCTTGATTCTGCTTTCTTCACTTTGTATTATTTTCCATAATTCTTTCCAGGTTTTTTTTGTGACTATCTTATTTATCAGTTGAGCAGAGATCATTTAGAAATATTGGACTACTTGAAAGCGATGATAAAAAAGAACCTTTAATTCATATTTCAAAATATTATCAAGTTAAAACTGCCCTGACATCCTAGAATCACAGGGTAAAATAGAAATAGAAATAGAAAGAATCCATCAGTCACTTTCTAAACAAAACCTCAAAATGAAAATTATAGAGCTTCTAGTTCAAGTAGAAATTATTGCAACTAACCAGATAGAAATAGGATCACACAATTTTTATTAGCTTTTACATTAAAGGATTAGATAGCTTGGAATATGATGTTCCAAAAGGCAAAAGAGTCAGGATCACAGTTAAGAATAATCAATCCAGCAAAGCAGTATAATCCTTAAGGGAAAAATGGTTATGTAATGAAATAGGGGACTTTTCAAGCATTCTTGATGGAAAGACCATAGCTGAAGACAAAATTTGACATTCAAACACAAGATACAAGAGAATTATATAAAGTTAAACAGGAAAAAGAAATTATAAAGAACTCAGAAAAGTAAAACTATTTACAATCCTATACTGGAAAATGATACATATAACTCCTAATAATTTTATCATTATTAGGGCAGTTAGAAGTCTACATAGTCAGAGGGCATGGTTATTTAGTAGCTTATGTTGAGATGCCCCAAAATGGAATGAGATAGACAGAAACACTGGGAGAAAGAGACAGGAGAAGAAGAATGGGGGAAATTACCTTCCATAAAAAAAGGCATGAAAAGAATGGCTTTTATAATGGAAGGGAAATGGGTGGAACAGATGAAGAATGATCTTTAATCTCATCAGAATTGGCTCAAAGAAGGAATAACATCCACATTCAATTGTCTATAGAAATATCACCCTATCTGGAAGTAGGAGGGGAAGAAAACAAGACAATGGGAGAGGGCTGATATGTGGAAGGGTAGATTAAGGGATGCAATGATCAGAACCAGATTAGGGAAGCATGGAATATTTTGCCAGTCAGATGCAAAGATATGGGAAGAATTGATGACTAAACAAGAGAAAGAGAGCATTGCAGGATGTAAAATTAATACTTTAAATTACATCAAATCACTAAATTTTTACATAAACAAAACCAATGGAACAAGATTAGAAAGAAGAAAAATGGGAGGGGTAACAGAAAGTTTCTCTGACAAAGATTTCATTTTTCAAATATATAAAGAAGTGAGTACAATATATAAGAATGTAATCCATTCCTTAATTGATAAATTGGTCAAAAGATATGAATAGGTAGATACTAGAAGAAGAAATTCTCTGATTCACAATTGATTATAGAAATAGAAATTAAAATTACTCTAAGGTGAATTGATAACAATTCTGAATTGTTAACTGATCCAACCATTCTAGAGTGCTATAAAATTTAAATATCCTTTAACTTGGCAATTCTACTACTAGTTCTGAACCATGAAGAAATCAAAGGAAAATCTTATAGGAAGAAAAAATATTTATCTGCTCCTTTTGTGGTGACCATGACAAAGAACTAGAAACAAAAGGGATTCCCATAATTGAGGAATGGCTGAATAAGTTACTATAAATGATTATGATTCAATGTTGTGTTAAAGAAATAATGAGCAAGATGTGTTCAGAAAAACTCTCTTTCAACTGATGCAAAATGAAATAATTAGAACCAGAATAACATTGTACACAGTGAGAACAATATGCAATGATCAAGTGCGACTATCTTAGCTTTAAACATCAATCCAATGATTAAAAACTCCAAAGGTCTTATGATGAAAAATGCTATCTGCTTATAGTCACATGTATGCCCTGTTGCCTGCCATCTCAGGGATGAGTTTGGAGCAAAATGGAGGGAAGGAGAGACCATAAATTGCAAAATGTCAGAAAACAATTGTTATAAATTGCATCTATATGTAATTTATAAAAAAAATTTAAAAGAACTGATGATATCTGAATATAGAATGAAACATACTTTTCTAAATTTTATTATTCATTTTCATCTTATTTTCTTTTACAATATGGCTAATATGGATATATTTTTCATGATTGCCTGTATATAATCTATATGAAGAGATGTAGACAATATATAATTCAAAATTTGGAAGAATACTAAAATTTGTGTTTACATGTAATTGAGAAAACTAAAATCAAAATTAAGAAAAAATAAAATAGAGTACATGGAGAGGAATAATATAAAATAAAAATAGAAACTTAAATAATTCATATTGGGTAGAACTTTGAATGCCACTTAAAGAAGCTTGAAGTTAATTTGGCAAGCAAGAGAGAATTGCTGAATATTATGAATGGAGAAATAATATGATCACATAAATGAATAACAATTCTTCTGGGGACAATATAAAATATGGGTTAAAAATGGGAGAAATTACTGGCAGGAAGATAGGGATATCCTGGAGTCAATATTTACACCTTAGAAAGTGGTAAATTCTATCACTAAGGCTTCCAATTTTTGTTTTGTTGGGTTTTTTTGGTTGATTGTATAGCTAAAACAAAGTGATGCAAGAAATGTTAATAATGCAAAATAAATTCAAAAGTGTATTATCATATGTATATTTTTCATAGAGCCATTTATTAAATATTTATCAGCATAGCACTTCCAGAAGATTTATTAAGAGGTCATTTTAGTAGTCTTATCAGGTGCCAGGCAGAACATGGAGGAGGAGATGGGTGTTGGAGATTATGCAGAAATAGAAATAATAATACTTGGTCACTAGTTGAATGTGAGAAATGTGCAAAGAGGAGAATTGGGTTAATACGAAAGTATTAAGCTTGAAAAGTTTGATGAATGACAGTTCTAAAGTAAATAGAATGAAATCAGAAGGAGAGATGAAGATTTGGGAGGAAAATTGAGATCTTTGGTGCATTTAGTTTAGAACCTTATTTGGCTATAAATCATGATATAACCATGAAGCAGAAAGTAGTATATGATCTTTCCAAATCACATATATCCAAACTCTGTTATTTCTTATCTACAAAGTTTCTCAAAAAGAAACAGGTTGGTGGATAAATCCCAGAAAATATTTGTTTGAACTTTTTATTATAATAATAATTAATTCAGATTACTTTTCAATAACATTTTTCATTATTTGCTTTCTGATATTTTTGTAATCCATGTTCTCTCTCCCATCTCATGCCTCCCCTCTTCAGAAAAAGTCAGGTAATATGTAATAATAGGTTGTAGACATATTATTGTATAATACATATTTTCATGTTTTCATGTTGTTTTCACTAGGAAAAAAATTCATGGAGGAAATGAAGTAAAGAATAGTATGTTTCAATTTGCACTCTGACTCTGTCTGTTCCTTTTGTGGTGGTAGATATCCTTTTTTTCCTTATAAGTCTCTTGAAGTTGGCCTGGATCCTTGCCTTGTTGATAATAATTGTCATCCACAGTCAGCATCATACATTATTTTTGTAATTGTGAATAGTGTACTCCTGCTTTTGCTCACTTCACTTTGCATCACTTCAAATAAGTCTTTAAAGGGGTTTTTTGTGATCATTTTTTGTCACTTCTTATGGCAAAATATTATTTCATTATAAGTCTACACCACAACTTGTTCAGACATTCTACAATTTATGTACATCCCTTCAGTTGCCATTTCTTTGCAGTACAAAAAGAGCTGCTATATTTTTGTAAAGGCAGGTTTTTTCCCTTATTTTTAATCTCTTTGGGAAACAGATCTAGTAGTGACATTACTGGGTCAAAAAGTATGTGTAGTTTCATAGTACTTTGCACATGATTCCAGATTGCCTCCAGAATAGTGGTATCAGTTCTCAGCTCCACTAGCAATGTATTAGTGTCCCAACTTTTCCACATGGCCTCCAGCATTTATCATTTTCTGTTTTTGTTTTTTTGCTTTTTGGTCACATCAGCCACTTTGAGGAAGTTGATATGGTACCTCTGAGTTGTTTCATGTGTATTTCTCTAATCAATCCCAATTTTGATTAGAATCATTTTTTCGTATGATTAAACATTAATTTAATTTCTTTATTTGAGAATTGCCTGTTTTTATCCTAGGATCATTTGTCATTTGGGAAATGCTTTATATTCATATAAATTTGACTCAGTTTTCTGTATATTGAGAAATAAAACCTTCGACAAAGAGACTTCTTTAAGGTTTCCCTCCTTTTTGTTCTTTCCCTTTTAATCTTGGTTGCATTGCTTTTCTTTGTGCAGAAACTTTTTTAACTTAATGTAATCAGTTATCTATTTTAAATCTCATAATGTTATTTATATCTTATTTTGACCTAAATTCTCCCTCCATCCATAAATCTGAGAGGTAAACTATATTGTGTTCCCTTGATTTATTTATGGTATCACTTTTTATTTCTAAATAATTTCTCCATTTTGATTTTATCTTTGTAAATGATGTGAAGTTTTGGTCTATGCCTAATTTCTGCCATGTTATTTTTAAGCTTTTCCAGCAGTTCTTGTCAAATTCTGAGTTCTTCCAGAAACATGAATCATCAAGTTTGCCTAATACTAGGTTAGTCTAGTCATTTACCATTGTTAGCTATTCTATTCCATTGGTCCTCCACACTATTTCTTAGCCAGTACCAGATCATTTTGATGATTGTTGTTTCATAATACATCTTGAGATCCCATACAGCTAAGTTTACCTTCCTTCATATTTTTTCATTCATTCTCTTAATATTCTTCACCTTTTGTTCTCCAGATGAATTTTGTTATTATTTATCCTAGTTTTATGAAATAATTTTGGGGAGTTTGATTGGTATAGCATTGAATAAACAAATTAAGTTAGGAAAAAATGTCATCTTATATTGCCTAGCCTACCCATGAACAACTAATGTTTTTTTTTTTCAATTGTTTAGATGGGACTATTTGCTTGAAAAGTGTTTTGTAGTTGTCATCAAATATTTTCTGGATTTGTCTAGGCAAGTAGATTCTCAGGGATTTTATACTGTTTATAGTTATTTTGATTGGGATTTCTTTTTCTATCTCTTCTTATTGGGTTTTATTGGTATTTTGGAGAAAAGTTGATAATTTTTTGGGTTCATTTTATAACCTATAACTTTGCTAAAGTTAATACTTGTTTCAGCTAGTTTTTGGTTGAATTTCTAGTATTTCCTAGATATACCATTATATCACCTATAGAGTGTGATCATTTTATTTCCTCATTATGTCTTATAATTCCTTCCATTTCTTCAGTTCTCTTACTGTTATAGCTAACATTTCTAGTACAATATTAAACAGTAGAGGTAATAATGGGCATCTTTGTTTCACTCCTGATCTTTTTGGGATCTAGCTTATTCTAATTACAAATACTATTTGCTGGGAGTTTTAGATAGATGCTATTTATCATTTTAAGGAATGTTCCATTTATTCCAATGTCATCTAGTGTTTTAAATTGGAATAGGTGTTGTATTTTTTCAAAAGCTTTTTCTGCATTTATTGAAATAATCATGTATTTTCAGTTTGTTTTGTTACTGATGTGGTCAATTATGGTGATAGTTTTCCTAATATTGCACCATCACTACATTCACAGTATAAAACTTACCTTGCCATAGCATATAATCTTTGTGATAGATTGCTTTTAGTCTTTTTGCTAGTATTTGTTTACAATTTTTGCATCAATATTTACTAGAGATATTTTTCTACAGGCTTCTTTTTCTGTTTTTGATCTTTCTGTTTTAATATCAACACCATATTTGTGTCATTACATGAATTTGGTACAGTTCCTTCATCAGCTCCTGTTCTGAATAGTTTGTGAAGTATTTGAATTAATTTTTCTTTAAATGTTAGACAAATTCACTTGTGAATCCAGCTGACCATTTGCCTCTTTTCTTAGAGAGTTCATTGATGGTTTGTTCAATTTCTTTTCCTGAGATAGAATTGTTTAAGTCTTCAATTTCCTCTTCTGTTAATCTGGGAAATGTATATATTTTTAAACATTCATATATTTCATTGATAATATCAGATTTATTAGCATTTTAATTTGCAAAATAACTCTCAATAATTGTTTTATTTTCCTCCTTATTTGGTTGTCTTTTAAATTTCTAATCCTGGTAATTTGGTTTTCTTTCTTTTTTGATCAAATTAATCAATAGTTTAAACTATTTTATTGATTTTTTTATAAAACTAACTCCTTGTCTTATTTATTAGTTCAATGTTTGTCTTACTTTACTATATGTCTCCCTGCTTTAAAGGAGTTTCCTTTAGATAGAATATTGTGGAATCCTGACTTTTCCTCTCCCATTTTATGAGTGAGTTCATCCCCTTCACATTCAGAGTTGTAATTACTGTTTGTTTTCCTCCATGTTATTTTTCTTTTGTTTATCCTTCTCTTTCTCTCCTTTCAATCTTTCCCTTTTCACAAACATTTTGTTTCTTTTCACTCACCTCCCTGAATTCCTCTTCCCTTTGGTCTGATCCCTCATTTTTCTTTCCCTCTACTTCTTAGTTCCCTATCAGGTAAAATAGATTTCTATATTATTCACACTTGGTGCCATTTATGATGGAGATTCAAGCATGGCCTGACATCCCTTCCTCTTCCCTTCCTTTGTATTGATTCCTATCTGACTCCTAATGTGAGATAATTTACTCCTTACTTTCCTTTTCTCTTTTCCCCATATATTATTCCTTTTTATCCCTCATGTCTGACCTTTTATGGATCCATGTTGTCAGCACAGAGCCTAAGGTAGAGGTAATTTTCATTATCTCCTTTGAGAAGAGAAAGAAGATTTCACACTAAAGTATAGTTTGGAAGTCAACAATTTAGAGGCAGAACATCTAACTACAAGGGCAGTTCCACCTAAGACTTGCCTTGGGACATGGGACTGTTAAGATAAGGACACCAACAGCCTTGAATAATATGAATCCATGCCCTTTCAGCAGCAACAAAGGGGAAGCAAAGTTAATGACTGGCAAGAAATAGAAAGCAAACTCACATATGATACAAGGCGCAACTGAAACTTAAAATTTTTCCTGTCCATCCACCTGACCTTTTGTCTCAATAAACAGAATGAGAAAAATACCTAAAGAAGTGAAATAATTTGTCCAGATATATTCAGTGAATAAAAGCCAGAGTTAGGAGTCAAAGCCAGGTTTTCAATAGCATCAAAATATCTCGACCTTTTCCTCCGGAATTGTTGTCAAATCATTCTAAGTCCTCCGCTTCTAAATCCCACTGATCTTTTTATTATAACATACTTCCTCTCAAAATAACCCCATAGAGAACTAATTAGTCTCAAAGGCAACACAGTTATTCAGTTCAACCTTATTTCAGGCAAATATCACAGGGTGGAACTAGGGTAGAAAACAGAAGGAAACATTTCAGCTCATGTTAAGAAGTCTAATTTTTTCTACTAAGAAATATTAAGAATGGTTGAAAAATATTCTAAAATAGCCTATTAAAATATTCTTTAATCTTGCTTTGAGTGCACACGAGACTTATGGTAAGTCTAAAGAAGTAGAAAATGGAAAAAATATGTCAAAGCCACTTTACTATGTTTACATAAACTAGTAAAGATAAATTATATAATAATCTCATGTCATATCATTTATTACCTCCATAAATTTTTCTTTTTAAATTTGTTATGTTAAAATGCCCACTTACCTCCATTTACCTACCCCAATAGAGAAAGTATAATTTGGCAACAAAATACATGTATATATAAAACTATGTCTTACTTCTTTTTATTTCTATTCAGTTCTTTTGGAAAAAACATGGAAAGACCAACATGAAATTATAAAGACTATATTTTGCTATACTATGTCAAATGCTTTTTCCATTGTCATAATCACCAAGCGGTAAATAAAACAGAAATTGTCTGTTAACTGCAGACTGCGAAGATGTGATCCACTACAGAAAATAGCTTATGAGTCTGTCTCATCTCAGTATGCTTGAAAGAATTGCTTTATACACGAACTTTTCTCAGAAAGGTTTTACTGTGATGACAAAGTTGATGTATGGGTTATTCATTACTACTGTTTTCTCAACACCTCCCCTACTTTATGGTAATAATATTGTTTGTGTATTAAGATGAATTCTTCAAACATCTTGCGGCCTCTACATTAAGCTCATCACCTGAAATCTCATCATTTCACGGATTGCCTCAGTTTTCCACACTCAGCATCTCTGAACCCTTCCTTAGGACTGCAGGCAAAACAACAAACTCCTTTGAAATTCCTTCCCTTATGGAGTGATCATCATTTTCCAAGTAACTTTTCAACTGACCTTCTTTTTCTTATTTGTATCTGCAGTACAGTGTCTGGCTTATTATCTTCTCTAGACCAATGAAACCTAATTCTCTCAACTGAGGGAATGCTGATTGTACTCTTCTGGACAACCTCCAATTCATCAACATCATTTTAAAGATATCCTGCTCAGAACTGATCACAGAAATCTAGATGTGGTTCTGTAATAACACGCCAAGCTTTCATTTCCTTAGTTTTGGGAGCTGTAAAATTGAGCCAAAGGGTATGGACAGTTGTGCATTTCTTTATTCATGTTGTTTACTTTTATACAAAAATTTAACCTGTAATCAGCTCTATCAGTAATATATGCATGTGCCTGTTTCTCTATAACTTTAAGTTTTGAATTACTGAGTTTTTGTTCTTTTTTTTCTTTCTTTATTCAACCTCCAGGAATTTTTCTCTACTGTAAGCAACATGACAACTATGGAAACATGTATTACATGCTAATATACATTTAACTGATATATTGCTGCATTTTGGGGGAGGAGAGAAAGGTGGGAGGATGGTAGAGAACATGTATGGAAAAATGTCAAAAATATCTTTAAAATGTATTGATATATAATTTGGAAAAAAAATAAAATAAAAAAATAATTGCATGTAATCTGGCTTCCATCTTCTCCACTTTACCAAAACTCCTTTCTGAAAAGCCAGTCACCAAATCCAATTGTCAATCTACTCAGGGTTCATTCTCCTTGATTCTAGATGCCACTAGAATTTCCTGGTTACCCCACCTTCTTAATAATTTATTTTTTCTTATTTGTAAATGAAAAGTTTCTACAAATAGCTTTCTTTGGCCTTTTTGTTTCGCTGTGCTCTTTTTTTTAAACCTTTAACTTCTTGTATTGGCTCCTTGGTGGAAGAGTTGTAAGGGTAGGCAATGGGGGTCAAGTGACTTGCCCAGGGTCACACAGCTGGGAAGTGTCTGAGGCCAGATTTGAACCTAGGACTTCTCATCTCTAGGCCTGACCCTCAATCCACTGAGCTACCCAGCTGCCCCCTATGCTCTTTTTCTTGATGGCCTCAGCCATTTCCACAATTTCAATGATCATCTCTGCAGAGTTGATTTTCTAATCTATATCTCCAACCCTATGTTTTTCCTCAAATTCTCTACCCTTATTTCAAACTGTGCTGCATATCTATACTTGGATGCACACTCCACCTGACTCCAGTGTTCAAAAAGAATATTTATAATGTAGTACTTCTTTACTTTGTATTTTATTCTTCCTGATATCTATATATCTATTATATAGCAAATATGATCCTATTGGCCATAAAAAATCAAATCATCAGAACCCCTCATCTCTTGTCAGAAATGATTTTTTTTCAGAAACCTCAAAGCTCCATTTCTCCACCACCTATAATCTCAAGTAATCATAGAGTTAGAGGTAGAAGGTAATTTACAGGCCATTTAATCCAACTCTTTGTTTTGTTGATGGATAAACTGAGGCCCAACAAGGTTTGATCACTTCCTTAAGATCAAAAACATAGTGACAAAAATGGAATTTGATGCAAAAATCCTCCAAGTACAAATCCACTGGTCTTTCCATTCTATCATGCTGCACCTCATACTCCAATTTATTTTATTATTATTTGCACCTGTCTTATAATCATTTCAGGGAGATAGGTGATACAGTGGAAAAAGCAGTTGGCCAGTAGTCAGTAAGACATAAATTCAAGTCTAGCCTCAGGCACACTTAGCCCTATGAGGCTAGTCACTTAATTCTTTTCACTTCAGTTTTCTTATTTGTAAAATAGGTATAAACAACACCTATCTCCTAAAGTTACTGTGAGGCACAAATGAGATAATTTATGTAAAGAAAGTAGCACAATGTCTGGCAAAGAAAAGGCCTACATAAATGTTAGTTATTATTATGAACTATTATTACCAAAAGATCAAAGATTTAAAGCTGGCAGGTTTAAAGTCCAGCTAGCAAACCTTCATCTGAAGTTGATGGAATCATAACCAGAAAGTTAACCAATTTGCCTAAGATCACATCTATAGTAAATTGCAGAGGGAGGATTTAAACTCAGGTCCTTGAATTCCAATATGAAACTTTTTCCATTGTACCATGTTGTTGTTGATGGAGGCAAAAAACCCCAAATAAAAACCAAAACCAAAACAAAATCTATTTGGAAAGAATTATAATAGTCTAGTCCAGTGATTTAGAGCCTGAGTACCCAAACTGCAACCCTCATGCCACATGTGAGTCCGCCCTATCCCTGCCCCTATCCCAGAAAAGGGAGGGAGGAAGTGCTGCCATTGGGCTGCTGGGCAGAGAGGTGGGAGAAGTGAGAAATGTTCTCAGGTTCAGTGGAGGGCGGGGAGCAGCCCCCTCTGGCACACGTGCCATGGGTTTGACAACACAGGTTTAGACAAAGTAGTTTTGACAGGCTCTACTCATGTTGTGTCATACAGAAATAAAGGACTAAGATGGGCAATAGTGTGGAGAAAGAATTAATATGGTGGAGGTAAGGCACATGAAAGAAAAAAGAGTAAAAAATAATACCTAGGTTATAGGAGCATGGGAGGCTCCTTGAAGAGTGTTGTCGTCCATGCTAGAAATAGTAAAAGTCATCAAGAAAAAATGTGTTCTGTGAGGAAGATAAGAAACTTAGTTTTGTATATATTGAATTACAAGAGCCAGTGGATATCTGGGTAGAACTGTCCCATAGCTGTTGGAAATGCATATTTAAAGCTTGGAAAAAACTTGGTGCTGGAAATAATTATCTCCTCTGCTATCCTACAAGTTCGTTGGGGGCAAATACCAATTCCTTTTTCATTTTTGTATTTCCTAAAACTATCACATTGCCTTGCACATGGTGAGCTTGTGACAAATTTTTGTTAAATTGAATCTTTAACTTCTCTGTCCCTTTCTCTCTCTCTCTCTCTCTCTCTCTCTCTCTCTCTCTCTCTCTCTCTCTCTCTCTCCTCATCACTTGGCTTTACATGTGGTATACAAGTGTTTAGGAAATTATATGTTTATAGCCACAATGGACAAAAGAGAAGACTATTATGCAGATCTATTACCCTCCTTAAGGGAAAGGAAGAAAACTGGACAGAATATTAATTAGGACACCCTCTTATTTGTATTTACCTATGCCTGATTTGTTAAATTAAAATAAATGAGCATTTTAAGCAACCCATTTAGTCTGAGTCATATATTTGATATTGTATTTTAAATAAATATTGGCAAAAGGTTTTTTATTTAATTAAATAGAAAAATAAAGGACTCATTCGAGTCTACAAGATAATAAATTTATAATTAGGAACAATGTATTCTGGATGATTTCTTATGTACTTTTAGACACAATTCATAAAGATTAAAAAAGAAAATATTTAACACATGAAAACAAATTATATGTACCTTAAAATACTTTATTCACTATTGAAAAACATATTTCTTTAGTTAATATTTCAATGTATTTTTGCTTGCCGTTATTATATAAATTGTGCAGTGGATACAAAGGAAACAAAAGTAGCAATTATAACTCACAATAATCCTTGGAGGAAGAGAAGAAAACCCCCTAAGTGCCTATGTTATTTCTTTGGTCTCAAGTTATGAGAATCAGGTTCTTTACGGTGAGTGAAATAATGCTAGCTGCACATCTAGGGATACTTGCAGGAGATATTTCTTAAGAAAAGAAATAATGTAAAAACAAGATTGAAATAAAAGCTTTTAAATGGGGAAAAAAGGAAACCTTTAAAAAGATAATTAAGTCTTTTATAAATTACTCTTATCTGATTTGAACTCTTTCAAGACAACCCCAAGGAGAAGCTCATTTGATGCCAACATCACCATCATAGTCCTGTTAGCAAAAAAATGAAGCATTTTTAAAGGACATATTCTGCATAAGGCAATATGCTTAGAGCTGGTCCTTGCTTTCAAGGAACTCTCAGTCCAATGGAGAAGGCAACATGCAGACAACCATAAACAAACAAAACAGTATACAGGATAAATTAGAGATGAGCAGTAAAGGAAAAGCATTGACATTAATTGCAATTGGAAAAGATCTGTCATAGAAGATTGACATTAGGTGGGACTCAAAAGGAAGTCAGGAAAGTCAAGGGGCAGAAATGAAAAAGGAGTTCATTATAAGTACAAGGGATAGCAAAATGCCCAGAATGAGTATGGCTTCCATACATTTTTACATGAGGAGCCTTTCAAGATTTTGAAAGGAAAATTCTCTATGGCATCATTGCTTGTTAATGTCTCCTTTGATGAATAACCAAAAACAAAGTAGAGAAAAACTTTGATAATTAAATAGTGTAGTGTCTATTTATATATTTGTAATATAATAATAAGACATTCATATGGAATTTAGTTAAAGGATTTTTAATAATCAGTAAGGAAAATGTGATGGTGCCTTAAAGAGGTTTGTTTAGTAATTAATGAATTAATGAGAAGTTCTTCTTCAAATCCCTAGATCTTTTTGTTGTACCCTTTTTGTTCTTCAAACAAACCAATAACTAAACAAGTGCTTATTAACCACCTAATCTGTGTCAGGCATTGTGCTAAGAATTACCCAATATGTTGTTTTGTGTTTCTAGACTTTTTAAATGATGTGATTTATGAAGTTTTTCTATAAAGTATATAAATATGTGATTGTTCTTCATTTGAAGGGATAATGGGTGTTCTTATCTTTTGGAAGTAGATATGTTATGCCTTCTGTTTAGAGAGGTAAAAAGATAATTTCTACTATTATAGGTGAGATCAGGTTTGCTTTTCTTTTTTGTTGAAAAATTCTCATATCAATAATTATCATCCTTATGTAGCCCTCACATTTTTTGGTCTTGTAGAGAAGTTTAAGTTATAATCACAGTGGGAAAGTGTAGTGAAAAAACTTTCTTTAATATGTTTAACCTCAAATTGCCTTTTTGTTGTTGTTTTGTTGAATTGTAACCCTAAAGACAATTTACAAATTCTCTTTCTTCAGATGTTCTCTCTCTGTTCAGTGCTCCTCTAGTAAAATTATTGCATTAACGTTGAATTATTGTTTTTGCCCTGCTTTGACTCCCCACTTAACCATTTGACTTCAGATTTCATTTGTTTAATAAAGTAATCTATAATTTCAATAAGCTTTTTTTCTCAGATTCTTTTCTATATTTCTCTTTTGTTACTCTTACGTGAGCAATATGGCTTCCACATTTTCTTTATATGTAGTTGTTAAATGTAACATAATCTTATGACGGCTTTCCACAGGTCTTCAAAAGCATTCTCGAATCACTTCTGTACAATGGCATTTGATAGATGTTTTTAGAGATATTTATTGATAGTTTCAACTTTCCTCCAAATTTTCTTATCATGGTGACAGTTACCATAAATTCTATGGTGTGTAGACTTTGAAAGATATTTTTACCCTTTCTGTCAAATAATTTAGGAGAATGTGTTCCTTCCTAATGGTTGACAGTGACCAATCTATACTGGTTTGTAATATGTTGTTGTGAGACTTGTAGTTGAGGGTACTATTGATAAAATATAAAGTGAAGCTTTTGCTAAAACTGGTAAGATTTATTTATTTTTCTAATTTTCTAATTGTGTCCTAAGACTGATGCATAAAAATATCTTCAGCTCTTTTCATAAATACTTGTGATTTGCCTATTTTACTAGTTATCACAATTTTCATTGATGTACTTCTATTGGGTGAGATTCTGTTTCTTCTGGGTTATCTGAACTTCTTATAGTACTAAACACCAAGGAGTGTGCTGTATTCCGTATCAAGCTAATTATCACAATTGTTGTGATGATTTAATTTATTTTTTATTTTTTATTTTCAGGTGAAATGAAGGCTGGTGGTGGAGCATGGCCCTAATATATTCCAGAGTAAGAAGAACCTGGTGTACCTGTTCAGGCCTCACACCACAAATTTATTCTTGTTGAAAGAGGTGTTCTTGGTGGCTGCGTCTACATGAGCGTAACAATGTTTGGGTGAGAACCCCTTGTAGACATATCTAATAAAGGTGACAGTTGGTTCTCAGCCTTTTACATTGTACAGCCTCATCTGCTTCTTTGACTTTTGGAAACAATTATATTACACTGATTGAGATGTTAACTGTAACAATGGTATCACTTTATCACATTTAAACCAGAGTTTATTCTACCAGTATATCAGGATTCCAACTCAGCTTTTTTTAAAAATTAATTTTATTTCTTCAAAGATTACATGATGATACAATTTTCATTAATCATTTTCTGAATTTTTTAACCTATATTCTTTCCTTCTCTTCCATCCCTCCTTCTTCCCCAAGTCAGCAGTTAATATGATATAGGTTGTACTTGTAAGCCTTCACTTATAAGATAATGTTCTATGGGGCACACAAAACATATCTCATTGCCTAAAATCCTTCTACTCTATAATTCCTCCCTCCCCTTGGCATGGACAATGGGTTGTATTTTCTTGTTCCTGCTATTTCTCTTGCTTCTTACTTTTCCTCTCTTTTCCCCTCTCTCTCCCCCTTATTTTCCTTTTTCTATCCTTAAAGACTGAAGATGTTTAGGGTTGATCCTATTTGTTTAGGGTTAGAGGTCAGAGAAATGGAAAAGTAAACAAGTATCTTCCAGTATTCTCAACACTAAAGAACCATTATAGGCATTTTTCAAGGAGAAAAGAGTACTGTTTCCCCTCAATTATGAACATCATTTTCCTCATTTGTAAAATAAGGGAGCACACTAATGATTTCTAAGTTCTTTTCCAGCTACAACATTTCACATTTAATATTTGTTCCTTTGATTTCTTAACTTTCACATAGTTATTTAACTGCTAAATTCAGGGGGAAGGAAAATGTTGCTTTGGTTTGCCTTAAATAGGAGAAACCCTGAAAGCTGCTTCATCCCAAGAAAACTAAAATATTAAAATATATGACTAGTTCATATAAAAATATTAATAGTAATTAATAATGAGTATAGAATGTGTAAATGATGGTTAGCAGGGTTAATCAAAATTCCAAAACGTATCTAAACAGGCAAGTATAATTAAGATTTTATGTTTCTATTACCTTGGACTTTCATTAAAACTGCTATGTATGAAGTATTCTAGCATTTAACCCTCTGATAATTAGTCCAGATTTGGAGAAGAGACACTACAAATTTTAGGGTTTTGTTTTCATTTCTTTAAAGAGAAAAAAAAAACTTTTACCATTTAGTAGACAAGACACTGGTGTCCTTCAAACTTCTATATCCTGTTCACAACAATTAATTTTGGGGTGATACAGCAGAAAGAAGGTCCTCCCTAACCTCATTTTCCTCATTCCTAGCTAGATTTTCTGCCCAGTAACTTTACCTTCTTTAGTGCTAGAAAATCTAGAAGAAAAATTTAAGATAGGTTTTCCTTTCATGAGAGAATTGGGTTTAGAGTAAAAAGATTTTCTTTTGTTCTGGCACTAATCCTAGTAGCTTTTTCTCTTCAGAGCCAAATACCTTACCTCCATCTCTTCCAGCCAGCCCCACATCCTTTCTACTCTGCAATTCAGTGACAATGGCCACCTTGCTTTTCCTGGAACAAATCATTACATCTTCTAATTCATATTCACTGGCTGTTCACCATTCCTAGAACTTTCTCCCTTTTCATTCCTACTTCCTAACTTCCCTGGCTTCCTTCAGGGCTCAGCTAAATTCCCAACTTCCAGGGGAAAAAATGTTATTGCTGGCCCTCTGTTGATAATTTTCAATTCATCATGTCTATGTATATTTATGTATGTATACACATATACATATGATCATGTATATATGTGTGCATGTTATATATGGGCGTATATATATATGTGTGTGTGTGAGGTATGGGTGTATAAAATGTATATACTATGTTTATGTGTGATATATGCATATATGCATACATATATGTTAATATACAGACATCTTGTTTGTCCATGGTTATTTGGGTTAGTTAGTGGCACAGTGAATAGAGTAAGAGGCTTAGAATCAGGGAGTCACACCACCATGAGTTCAAATCCATTCTCAGACACTTATTAGCTCTGTGACCCTGGGCAGCACTTAAACCTTTTTGCCTCAGTTCGTCATTTGTAAAATGAGTTAAAGAAAGAAATGGCAAACCACTCCAGTATATTTACCAAGAAAATCCCAAATGGGATCATGAAGAGTTGGACATGAAAAATGACTAAAAAACACAATTGTCTGCATTTTTCTCATCTGTTAGACTGTATGCCTCTCAAAAAAAAAAGGAATAATTTTTGCCTTCTTTAAAAATTCCTTGCTGTTATCAAGGTGCCTGGCAAAAAGCAGTAATTAATAAATACTAGTTGATTTAACTAACTGACTGATTAGTGTCTCTCAAGCTAAAGATGATTTGAGTTATACTATGTTAAACAGAATGCTATTAATCTTCCTATGTAGTAGCAAAGTCATAGGCACCTTGTCTCCACTCTGCCAGACTTAAAACCACAAGAAATCTAAAATCCCTCCCAACACCAAGTATCAAAGGATCAAGCTAAACACTATTAATCAAAGAAATCAAGACCTACTTTGATGACACTATGGTTTTTATCATCAAATATCAATGCCTATCAAAGATTTTGATATTTTTACAAAAGAGGGTAACTAAAGAATTGTTATATCTCTTTCTAAAATTTGTCTGTCAATAGTTTGTCTTCCTCTGATGCCATGCTTTTTATCATCAAATATCAATGCCTATCAAAGATTTTGATATTTGATAAAAGGTTGTCATATCTCTTTTAAAATTTTCTGTCAATAGTTTATCTTCTTCATAATTATTCATTTTGATTGATTTTTTATTGTTGCTCTTTACTATCCACATATTGTCCCATTTACAAAATGAAATCTTACCAAAATATCCCCATTTTCTTCACTTATAAGAGGAAGGATTGATATAAATAGATGCTGGTTTCTCTTTAAGCTCTCCATAAATGATCATATCCTTGAGAAATCTTTACTTGGTCCTATCATATCTTTCTTCTCTTTCTTAGACAAACTCCATGAAAAAGCTCTCTGTACTTACTGCCTACGATTCCTTCTTTCTCTTTCCTCCACCTTTTGCAACCTGGCTTTGGATCTTATCACAAAATTACCACTAATCTTCTAAATACCAAGTCTAATAATCTTTTCTAAATTTATCCTTCCCAAATAATCTGAGTCTTTAAAAATAATGATTACACTTTTCTCTTAGACATTCTCTCCTTTCTGGAATTTCATGACTTCATTCTCTTAAGGTTTTGTTTTCCTATTAGTCTGACAGCTCTTCAGTCTCCAGCCATTCTCTATCCAAAGCAACATACTACATCACTGACTTCCTATTGGATAATTTAACATGGAAGTCTCAGAAACATCTTAAACTCAGAATGTTAAAAATTGAACTTATTTTCTACCCCTCATAGCCTCCAGCACTCCTCTGATGCAAACTTTCTTTTTTTATTTTGTCAAAGGCATTATCATCTTTCCAGTGTCCTAAGTTCATAAATTTAGCATTATTCTAGGCCTTTATTTCACCTTAAATACACATATCAAATTAGTTGCCAAAACTTTCCATTCATAAATTCACAACACTGCTTGCATATGAGGCATCCTCTCCACTCACTTGACTATCATTCTTATTGTATCTTACCTCAAGGATCAAAAGACTCTACCAATTCATCTCCATGCCAGAAATCACTCATAAGTCCAATCCATCCTATGAAGTTTTTTCAAAGTAATATTCCCCAAATCAACATCTAAACATGTTATATGCTGATTCAATCAATTCTAGGGTTTTCTCATTGTCTTTAGGAGAACATTTAAATTCCTATGTTTAGATTAAGGTCTTAAAAAAATCTAGCCCTAGTCTATATTTCTAGTCTCCTTGGGCATTACCCCATAACACCCCACATTCTTGGATCTAGCCAAATAGACTTTCCTTTTCTCCCTCACATGTGATCCTCCACATTCATTATTTGTGGTTTTGCATTGTCAGATCCCATGCCTGGAATGAATTCCCTCCTTCCCTTTACCTTATGGAGTCTTGGTTTTCCTTTAAGATACAGCCCAAGTACTATATCCAACATAAAACTTTTCCTTATTCCCCTTCCTTTGTCCACAACTTTTAGGGCTTTCCTGCCTAAAATTACATTTAACTACTTTATTATGCATATATTTATATAATCTTCTGATTGTGTTATCCATGGAATATAACCTCCTTGAGTTTATTTTTTTGTTCTGAATATTTTGTCCACATTCCTAGCATAGTATTTGTAATAGGCACTAAAAATACGTATTGATAGAATGATCCATTCCTCATTGACGGGCTCCCTCTTTGAGAACATTACAATGAGTAAGTTCCAATTAAGATCTATAATGACCTTTCTCAATATTATGTTTCACTAGAATCTATTTAACATGAATACATTCCTAGAAGAATCACCTTTCCAGCACAAATCTGGTAAAAATGAAAGTGTTGATGGTCCTTTTGTCAATAGCATTTCTAAAATGATAAGCTTGAAATCAGTTGTAGCAGAACAGGAGAGGACCATTTTCCATGAGCTGATGATGCCATCATTTCTTCCGTTTAGCTCCTGAATCTTGGGTTGTATAGCTGTGGTATGTAATTTGGGTGTTTTAAGGAATTGGAATGTTTGTGATTGTAGAGAGTTGAGAGGAAATGATGGACACTTATTATTTACCAGTTGGACAAAGGTTCAGCTAGACTTAATTCTCCCAAACTGTTTTGCAAACACAACGAAGTCAATGTTTTTTTCTTATAGAAATGGGCAATTTCATGAATTAAAAAACCCAAATATTTACCATATAGATTTATTTGATTTATACATTCTCTTCCTCTATTAAATTCTGCTTCAGACCTCTCAACATCATCAGGTGGTACCAATCCTGAGCTCTCAAAGTTTACATCAGCAGACAGGTGATACAATATTGGAAACAATTTGCTATAAGAGTGGCACTTGTCCTCTGAGGACCAGCCTAATAAAATTTGGAGATTCATCACCAGAAGTTTTTCCACTAGTCATTTAAAAATTGTTGGCTCTAGTAATTCCTCATGAAAATGTTTACTTAGCTATAGAAAGGTTATTTTTTATAATAGTAGAGAAAATATCCATATTCATGAAATTATAGATCTTCTACAGTACAGAATCTTTTGTAATTATATAAAAACTCACTGTTTCTGTGGCTCAAGTTCCAAGCACCAAGAAAACCATAAAGAATCATTATATGAAGCCATGTGAATAGAATGGCATACCACCTGTGTTCTAAATGTAAACATCTTTGCTCTTGATTCACTTTCATTTTTTATGTTTTGAGAAGCAAAATGTTCTTTGAGGGCAGAATGCAGCATTTGTCATCAGATATGGTCAGTAGGTCAGTTGTTTTTGCTTCATTCTGTTTATTTAACATATAGCCGCCTTCAATTCTAGGTGAGAGTTATATGTATATCCATGAACGACTTTGATGCAAAATCAAAGGGCATCGATTAAATGTATTTTTAAAGTAAAGTACACAAAAAGCATGAAATTAAACCCACAATTAAAGTAATAATTACAGAAAATTACAATAAGTTCCTCTTTCTTGCATAAGCAGTCACAAATGACAGTCCTGCTTAATCAAAACCTAAAATATCTCACTGCTAATGAAGACAGATATATAGTATTCCTAGTAGGTCAAAGCAGCCACATTTAGTCAGAAGACATAATATATTCATAGCAGCTATGATAAGATCACTGAACTGACAATGAATGGCCCATTAGATTATTTCATACAATTAAGATCATGCCATGTTACATTTAAAAGGGACTTAATGAATTCTGTTGTCCACCTTTAAGAGACATGAGACATGAGGTGACTTATCCAAGGTCATATAACTAGTTGGTAAAAGGGAGGTGGGACTTGATTTCAGATCCTCTGGGATTTCATTCTGGTCTTTGAATAACCAGGAAGCAGAACCTCAAAAGAAATATCTCAAAATGCAGCTTCCAATGAACAACTATAATTATGGAGAAAAAGTAAATAAATCTAAATGTTTTGGCAGGTTCAAAAGCCTAGAAATAGAAGAAGACTATACTGTAAAGTTAGAATCAGAATTTAAACCTTGAAATCTTTGCAACCTTTCTTCAGTGAAAAAGGAGACTTTCTATGGATGGAGAATACCTAGCTTCAGAGGACTGAATTTTAAAATCTCTTATTTGGAAGTATCTGCCATGAAAGAGGGTTTCAACTTGAAGTCATATTGTTAGAGTACATTGAGAATAAAGTTTTGAATATAGTGAATTTTTTCATAGTTCCATTAATCCTCTACTGCCTAGAAGAGAAGCCTGGTACAGCACTAAACACAAATTTAAGAATTTGTCCCCAACGATTAACAAACTGAAATATTGACCAGTGTTGTTGGTAGAATGAGACTGAGCAAAAGATTGAGTAAATCCCATTTGTGCATGAAAGTAATCAACCAAATGGCTAATTATTCCATGTTGTTTGTGAAACGTTTTTAGTATTTTATCCTATCAAACCATGTTATTTTGTTGTTTATTTTAAATCCCCTTTCTCTGTATCTTATTCATCTTTGTATCCCCAGAAATAAGCACATATTATGTGCTTAATAAAAATATGTTTAATTGAATTGCAAATTTTATTACATTAGTTAGTTTCTGTGGTGGTTCATGTGCACTCAGCTTTAGACAGTAGCACAGCTAGAAGAAAATTGAAATTTTTTTTTGCATTTAGAACTCAGTTTGGTTCACTGAGCCAGAATCACTACTTGTTTTAGGTCTCTTAAAGAGTGAAGGTTAGGGAAAGAAGAAGGACAAAGAAGGTCTTAAATAGTCACAAAAGGATAGAAATGCATAATTACAAAATAAATTCAATTTATCACTGACATGTCTGACTAACATCAAACTTGGTCTGTAAAGTAATTAAGTAATTACCTGTCCACCTTAAACCACTAGGGTGAATTGGCATTTATCTATGTGATTAGACAGGTGGGTGGAAAATAGGAGGAAGATGAGTGACTAGCCTTTCTCCTTCTGAGATGACTGAGAATAAGGGGAACAGATGTCCTCTATGAGACAAGAAAGGATAGTATTGGCTTTCAAGTACCTGTCCTTTCTGACAAATCTTGTAAACTGTTCCTCAGTGACATGCTATTTTCTATCATTGGCATCTCTCTGTGATCAGCAATTATTATATTTGCCGGCTATACTATAGCTTCTACTTATCAGCTGTGTGACTTTGGGCACGTCTCATTGAGCCTTTTTTCTATAAAATGAGAAAGATTTGTTATGGGCTATCTAAGACCTTTCAGTTCTATATGCAAGAAAGAGATGACCCCTCATGTCTTCTATTTCCATTTTCCAGTAATATTTCACAGTTGGTTTTGTATACCTTTTTCTCTCTGTCATTCCCAATCTCCATTATAAGTCCATCTGCCTTTCTTAAGCTTCACCCTCAATACCAATCTTCATGCAACTATTAAGAATATACCCCATGCCAGCAAATCCTTTATCATCACACATGCAAATGCAAGGTTATAAATGGAGTTCATTCCAGTTATGTTACATAAGAGTATTTCTAATATGATCATTTCATATAGGAAGAATGTAAAATTCTCATTGTTTCTCCATAATTTTTATCAAACAACTTTAGTTTTATATAATTGACACAGACTGAGGGAAGTTAAAAGGACAGGATAAACACAGAGGGGTCAACACCACAGCTTTAACAACTCTAGTTTCTATAATACTTAATGTTCAGTCAATAAATGCCTGTTGACAGACTTTATAATTTCCTTTTTTTCTTTTTGACTTTATAATAATTTATTTGAATTTATAATAACCAATGAGAATATCATTGGTTACATTTTATAGATGAAGAAACTCAAGGCCAAAGAGACTGAAAATATGAAACAATAATTTTTTTCCATAAACTAATGCCTCCTTTTTACTTTTCTGTTCATGTCAATGGTGCTACCTTTTCCCTATTTTTATTGAGGTCAGTCACTTGGGTTTGCAAACTAGGAGTCATGTTTTTCCTCATTCTCATTTAGCTCCATATTCTCTTACTTGAGTTTTGTTGATTCAAATTCTACAATATCTCTTGCATTTGTCTTCTTCTACCCTCATCATTCTTATTCAGATCCTTATCACCTCCCACCTGCACAACTACAATGGCCTACTAATTGCTGTTCTTTCCATCCACTCTCTCTACTACAATCTCTCTTTCATAGAGGTATCAAATTTATAAGTCTAAATCAGGGATGTGACTAGATCAATCTCTTCCTCAAGAAGTTTCAGGCTCCCTAATATTTTTAATATCTAATACAAACCTCTGTTTGGTATTTAAAGTCCTTCACTATTTGGTTCCAACATCACTATTAGGGCTAATTACACAGTCAACATATTTACAGCCATGTATCTGAACTGAA
This sequence comes from Gracilinanus agilis, assembly GCF_016433145.1. Classification (NCBI taxonomy): domain Eukaryota; kingdom Metazoa; phylum Chordata; class Mammalia; order Didelphimorphia; family Didelphidae; genus Gracilinanus; species Gracilinanus agilis. The sequence continues at coordinate 534,141,713 of NC_058132.1, forward strand.
TCTCCTACCTTTATAAATCTGAACAGGTTGTTCCTATGTCTGAAATGTTCTCAAATCCCTAACTTTTTTCAAGACTCAGATCTAGTAAATATATATAATTGACACAGACTGAGGGAAGTTAAAAGGACAGGATAAACACAGAGGGGTCAACACCACAGCTTTAACAACTCTAGTTTCTATAATACTTAATGTTCAGTCAATAAATGCCTTATGACTTCATCGGTGTAGAAAATCTCCCAGTAAGAAAACTCGAATTACCAAGCAAGACCAGTGACCATCAACTCTTCTGCAATTTAGTCTTAGAAAGTTGCTTTATCAGTGAGAGATTAAGTGGATTTTATCCCCAATCCCTTGTGCTAACTCTTTTTCTTTTTGAGGTGATTCTTTTATTCTCTTTTGAACAAAATATGTTGATATTTTTTTTCAGTTACAAGAATAACATTAGGGTTATTCATTTCTGAAAACTGAGTTCTGAATTATTTCCCTCCATGCCCTTCCCCAACCCTGCAGAAGGCAAGTTCTTATTGGATTAGAAATGCATTGGTTGTCATGTGGTCAACATTCATCCAAACAAAACAAACAAACAAAAAACACTACAAACTACTCACAAACCAAAGAAAGAATCAGAAATATGTTTCCTTTTGTACACTGAGTTTATCAGTTCTTTCTCTTGAGATGGATCGCTTTCTTCATCACATGTCCTTTGGAATTATCTTATTAAATTTTCTTGATCAGAGTAGCAAAGTCTTTACACTTGGTCCATGTGAGCCTACTCCTATTGATGTGTTTGTCCAATTTTCTACTGGTTCTGCTCACTTGACTTTACATCATTTCCTCTGTCTTCCAGGATTTTCTGAAACTATGATGCTCTTCATTTCCTACAGCACAGTCATATTCCATCATAATCATATATCCCCTTTTTTCAGCCATTTATTATCTGATGGCTGTCACCTCAATGTTCAAATCTTTGCCAACACAGAAAGATGAACCTGGAATATTTTTTCTATAGTGATCCTTTCCTTTTCTTAGATCTCCATGGGATAGAGACGTGGTTGTGATATTTTTGGGTCCAAAGTTTTATGTGCACAGGCTGCAGCCTTTTGTCATTCCAAATTGATTTCTGTAATCTTTGGATCAGTTCCCAAGCCCACCATTAGCATATTAATGTCCCTATTTTGTACACATCCCCTCCAAAATAGGTCATTTTCCTTTACTACCCAATAAATTGGTAGGTGTGAGGTGGTACCTCAGAGTGGGCTGACTTTATATTTGCATTTTGAGAATACATAATGTCTGAGAACATTTTATTCAAATGGCTCTAGAAAGCTTCAATTTTTTTTCTTCTAAAATCTGCCCATTCATATCATTTGAGGATTTATCAATTGGAAAATGCCTGATATTCTCATGTACTTCACACTATTCTCTGTCTTGAGAAATATTAGAGAGAACTGGAGTCAAACTTTTTCTCCCAATTTCTATTTGCTTTCTAATCTTGTCTACATGATTTGGTCTCATCAAAATATTTTCAATTTGATATTATCCAAATGATGCATTGGATATGCCAGGATGCTATGTATTTCTTGCTTGGTCATCAATTCTTTCCTTATCCATCAAATCTGACAAGTCAAGGATGCCATGCTCCTTGCATTTGCTAAGGATATAACTGTTGATGCAAAAATCATGAACCCATTTGGACCTGATTGTGCTCTAGAGTGGGAGATGTGGGGTTCGACCTGGTTTCTACATAATTGATTTCTACTTGTCCCCTCAATTTTTCCCAAAAGATATTTTTACTCCTTAAAATTTTTATCTTTGTGTTTGTCCCCAGTATAATAATTATGGTCAGTGACTACTGTAAGTTGTCTACTACTGTTTTAGCCTTATCCATCAATTTATTTCTTAGCCAGTAGCAAATGGTTTTGATGATGACCCCTTTGCAAAAGAGTTGAAGATAGTGTATTGCCAGGTCAACCTCTTCACCTTCTCCTCCACCCCATTACCTTGATATTCTTCACCTTTTCTTCTTTCACATAGCCTTCTTTCTTTTTTCACTCTATATCAAATAATATTTTGACGATTAATTTCTATGCCATTGAAAATGACATTGACATGAGGTTAAATTCTTCACTTTCTTCTATTGGACAGGCCTCTTCCTAATGAGGAATTACTATTATCCTGATGATATTTATGGACTTTCTTTGTGTAAAAAAGTTTGGCCATTAGATTTTTGAATATGCTGCTAGCCTTGTCTGGGCAATTAGATTCCCAAATCTTTTCTGTTGTCTACAGTTCTTTACTCAGGCTCTCGCTTTCTATTTTTTCTTGCCAGACTTTGTTGGACATCTTGAACAATTAACATGATTTCATTGGGCTTCTTGTATAGCCTTCAACTTGGTAGGAGTTGTTCATTTAAGGTAGACAGGGCAATCTAATGGAGAGCATATTGGGTTTTTTACCTCATTGCCAATTCAAATGCTTTTGGCTCTCCTTCTTATCTCATTCTTAGAGTTAGAATCTCTCAAACACAGGAATAATGGTGGTGACAATGGGCATTCTTGCTTCATCCTTGATCTTCATGGAAAGAGTTCCAGCTCATCCCCATTAGAGTTGATGATGGTTGATGGTCTCTGCCATTCCCCTGTTTTCCAAAGAGGCTTTGTACATTGTGCTGAACATTTGGTAGGTGCTAAAGAAATGGTGTTTTTCTAGAGAAGATTGACTTTTAATGGGATAAGAAAGGAACTGTCCAACTAAGATTAGATTGATGGTCAACTCTGCTGTTACTTATATTTCTATAGCCCAGCAATGGAATTTCTCATTCTGCCAACTCTTTCATGGATCCAAATGTTTTGATGCCATTTCTTCTCTCTGCATCTTTTTCTCCATTTGACATGTCATCTTCACAAAAATTTTCCATATGGCATAACCTTTGATCCAGCGATAAAATTTTTACCATTTGCTTGGACATTTTCCCACAATCCCTCCAGAAATTTGTTGTCAGTGGCTCTCCTGATAGGGAAAGGAAAGGAAATGACATCTAAGATAATGACTTTCATTATGCTGTGAATTTAGAAAATTAGCTGTAGGAAGAATGAAGTTTTGTGGGAAGGAATACACCTGGTCACAGATCTGTGGAGCAGCTGTCTTTTTGCCCTTGGATGATGATTCTGGGTACATGTTTCTCTGGTAATGACAAGTGAGCATTGTGGTTTTGTCTGCTGCAGCCTGTAATAGTTCCTAATGTTTTGGAGGAGCCACAGGTTTGTTTTGTTACCAGGACCCCATAAAGTCCCTCCCATGCCTATAAGAGTATTATTAGCTGAGGTGGTTTTCTGAAAGGCTGGACGACAGAGCTCTCCATTGTCTTTAGTTATTAAGTGATGGGATTTCTCTATCCATATCTCAGACCAGGCCAGGTGTTGTGGTAATCCTTTCCAAGTCATTTTGATCAAAGGTCAACTCAGGATGGGGGTCTTATTTCCCCTTGTGCTAATTCTTAAAGAATAACAATATTTTGGAGTTCAAATGAACCTCAGAGGTAATCTAATTCAACATGGACCTGAGCAAGCATCCTTTCTACAACGTGTCTATCAAGAAGTCATTCCAGGGGGCAGCTGGGTAGCTCAGTGGATTGAGAGCCAGGCCTAGAGACGGGAGGTCCTAGGTTCAAATCCGGCCTCAAACACATCCCAGCTGTGTGACCCTGGGCAAGTCACTTGACCCCCATTGCCTACCCTTACCACTCTTCCACCTATGAGTCAATACACAGAAATTAAGGGTTTAAAATAAAAAAAAAATTAAAAAAAAAGAAGTCATTCCAATCTTCTTTTAGTTAGGGGAAACCCACTATCTTTAAAAGTATCCCATTATAAGTTTACACAAATCTAGAGGTTAAAATTTTGTCCTTAAATAAAGGACAAACTTATTCCTCTTACTATATGAGGGCCCAGGGAGAGTGTTTTAAGTATAGCAACATGATGATAGTGCTTCTCTGGGAACATACTCCTTCCAATGTGAAAACAGATTCAGGTGAGAGATCTGGCCTTAATAATGAATTCAAGGTATACATACAATATATACACAGGCAGAGTTTTTCTTTATTGGTGTAGATGTTGTTAGACAGCTATAGAACATTTCAGATTTTCACAGGAAAACTCTTTAATTGCTCAAAGAAATTTGGTCTGATCATCCATAAAAGAAGGACCAAGTGGATGAAGAATGTTTGTTGCCTAGATTATAGCAATCATTTCAATGGACAACTCACTTAACTTGTATGTAAATATGGACAAATTGTACAGGTGTATATCATCTGGAACTAACAGTTCAGGAGAAAAATTAGGCTCAGAGTTGATCAGGATGATGAGAGAAGTATGGATTTCCTTTATAAATTTAAGAAGCTCCTTTAAAATATCTCAAATTTCCTATGAATTTTAAATTTAATATAAATGGTTGCTATATTGCAACAACCCATATGGAGCCTTTTCCTACATCATCTTTCTTCTACTGATATTACTGTTATTAATGCTGGTACTTTTTGATGACAGGAGGTCAGGTGAAGAAGAAGTTTGCTTCCTACCTTTCTCTTCTTTTGAAGTTGCAAGTTATTGCTGAAATTATACAGAAAACAAAATAAAACTCCACTACTAAAGCTAGACCTTCTCTACAGGGACCCTATAGAAATCCAGAGGATTAAAAACAATGAGGCAAATGTTTGGAATCAATCCAAACCCAAATAAAACCCACAACAAATAATATAGGAAAATCATTACAAGTGAGCACATTTTTGAGAATACCGCAAGGAAAAGCCACTAAATCCAATTCTGAGACATTAATTTTCTTGGGATCTTCACCTGAAGCTGCAAGAATAAGCTTCAGCCTAGAATAAATCCCAGTGGTAACTTGTCTTTTCCTATACAAGCATATCCTGCTATTGAAAGTGTAAATGACTTCACAGACAGCATTAAAGAGTCGAATTACTGAACCACACATGCTGGATGTTGTTTAAACAGCTGGCCTCTGTTGCTTCTACACACACCCACTCCCCTACAGCTGATTTATGATTTACTGTGTTTGTACTGAGCTAATGAGTCATAAGGAACCCATTTTTTTCCTAAGGAAATTCTTGAAAAAGCCATAAATTCATCCTCGATTTTTCTTTTCATTATGCAGTATTCAGTTTTGAAATGGAGCTTATAATAGTAGGATCAGCTATGTTTCTTTGGCTGCCTTGAAAATTCTGTCTTCAGTGTACCATTGCCTCCCTTCACCCCCAGCCCTTCACTTTGACATCTACAAGTATTGACAATGTCCTTCATGACTGTATTTGGAAAGGAGTTTGGAGATTAGTTCACTGATAAGTACCACTTATATGGAAATGTGCCAGCTCAGATTGTTAGCATTTTCTACTTTATTGTTTTATAGTAGTGGGGGAGAAACTCATAAAGCCATTTCCTATATTGTGCCTTGAATTTCTGACATCTATTCAAGGATGTGTTCTGCTAAGTCTGTTTGGTAAAAAAGCAAAAAAAAAACATCATTCAGATTTAAATGATTTCATAGAAACATTCCTTGTAATAAGCAATCCAAGCCCCTGCTTCCATAGCCATTCAGCCAGGCAACTTAACATTTAAGTTTCACCTTGCCCCAGGGCTTAGGAACAATTTAGCTCTTAGGTCAAAGAACTATGAGAAATAGCATCAAATTCTCATTTCTATAGAATTTTGGGAGGCATAGAAGCAGAGAGCAGCAGTCCAGTCCAGAGTGTTGAGATTCCAAGCAGGTTTTGATTCCTTGAGAATGCCAGCACAATGGCAAAGTAGTGCTCTAATGCTAAAGCACATGGAGGATGTATTGGAAGAATGAGAAAAAGACTGAGACACTGGGAATAAGACCAGAATCCACTATGTTCCTTCTTAAGCCTTATCTTCTCCGGAAATGGAGTGCTGAGTCCAAACACCTTCCTAGACTTAGAGTGGAACTTAATTAATCTAATATAATCACGATTCCTCTCTACATTGAGACTATCTAATAGCAACAATCCACATATTCTGTTGTCATTTACTTATTCCTAGAAATTATGTTCCCCTGAAGACTCATTAGGCTGCCAGCATCTAATGCTGGAACCTTCCCAGTGAACTAGTAGAGCTTTGGAATGTGCATCAAGTTTCTGGATGGAAAAGGTTCCCAATCTGGCCCACTTATAGTTACTGAGGTCATCTCCCTTTTCTCTTCGAACTTTAAACCCAAGTTGCTCTGTTTGAAAGTTACTTCAGATTGCCGAAAATTAGTATACTTTTACAAATGAGTAAGGAGGGAACATAGGAATTGTGTTTGAATCAGTCAGCTATTTTAAAAACCTTTTAATCGGTTGATATTCTAAGACCAGCTACAGTCAGAAAGAAAGGCATAATTATAATGGAATAATCATTCCAACGTCCAAATGAATGGACAAAAACCTAGAAATGGTCTTCAGTGGTCAATAACTCAACCAATAATCAATCAACAAACCCTTATTAAGTTTCTTTTATACCAGAAACTGTGGTAGGCAATGGGGATTCATTATTGTGGATCAGTCATATCTGATTCTCTATGACCCCATTTAAGATTTTCTTTTTTTCTATTTAATAATTTTTAGTTTTTAGAAAAGTTAACATGATTACATGATTACATGCTCCTACTTTCCCCTTCACTTCCCCCACTACCTCCCCCATAGCCAATGCGCATTTCCACTGGTTTTAACATGTGTCATTGATCAAGACCTATTTCCAAATTGTTGATAGTTGCATCGGAGTATTAGTTTCGAGTCTACATCCCCAATCATGAACACTTCAACCCATGTGTTCAAGCAGTTGCTTTTCTTCTGTGTTTCCACTTCTGCAGTTCTTCCTCTGAATGTGGGTAGCATTCTTTACCATAAGTTCCACAGAACTGTCCTGGGTCATTGCATTGCTGCTAGTACAGAAGTCCATTACATTCGATTTTACCATAGTATATCAGTCTCTGTGTACAATGTTCTTCTGGCTCTGCTCCTTTCACTCTGCATCAACTACTGGAGGTCTTTCCAGTTCACATGGAATTCCTCCAGTTTATTATTCCTTTGAGCTCAATATTGTTCTATAACCAGCATATACCACAATTTGTTAAGCCATTCCCCAATTGAAAGGCATACCCTCATTTTCCAGTTTTTTACCACCACAAAAAGCACGGCTATAAATATTTTTGTACAAATCTGTTTATCTATGATCTCTTTGCTGTAGAACCCCATGGCTGGATCAAAGGGCAGGCATTCTTTTATAGCCCTTTGAGCATAGTTCCAAATTGCCTTCCAGAATGGTTGGATCAGTTCACAACTCCACCAGCAATGCATTAATGTCCCAATTTTGCCACATCCGCTCCAACATTCACTGCTTTCTCCTTCTCTCATTTTAGCCAATCTGCTAGGTGTGAAGTGATATACCTCAGAGTAGTTTTGATTTGCATTTCTCTAATTATTACAGATTTAGAGCACTTTCTCAAGTGCTTAATGATAGTTTTGATTTCTTCATGCAAAAATTGCCTATTCATGTCCCTTGCTCATTTATCAATAGGGGAATGGCTTGATTTTTTATGCAACTGATTTAACTCCTTGTATATTTGAGTAATTAAACCCCTGTCAGAGTTTTGTGTTATAAAGATTTTTTCCCAATTTGTTGTTTCCCTTCTGATTTTGGTTGCATTGTTTTTGTTTGTACAAAAGCTTTTTAATTTAATATAATCAAAATTATTTATTTTACATTTTGTAATTTTCTCTAACTCTTGCTTAGTTTTAAACTCTTTCCTTTCCCAGAGATCTGACAGGTATACTATTCTGTGTTCACTTAATTATTTTATAGTTTCCCTCTTCATATTCAAGTCATTCACCCATTCTGAATTTATCTTGGTGTAGGGTGTGAGATGTTGATCTAAACTTATTATCTCCCATATTGTTTTCCAAATTTCCCAGCAGTTTTTTTCAAATAGTGGATTCATGTCCCAAAAGTTGGGCTCTTTGGGTTTATCATACACATACAATGTCATACACATACACTTATCATACATAAGCTGATGTCACTTACCCCAAGTCTATTCCACTGATCCTCCCTTCTGTCTCTTAGCCAGTACCACACCACTTTGATGACTGCTGCTTTATAGTATAGTTTAATATCTGGTACTTCTAGGCCATCTTCCTTTACATTTTTTTCATTATTTCCCTTGATATTCTTGATCTTTTGTTCTTCCAGATGAACTTGGTTATAGTTTTTCCTAATTCAGTAAAAAAGTTTTTTGGTAATTTGATGGGTATGGCGCTAAATAGGTAAATTAATTTGGGTAGAATGGTTATTTTTATTATGTTAGCTTGTCCTACCCATGAGCAATCAATGTTTTTCCAATTGTTTAGATCTAGTTTTATTTGTTTGGAAAGTGTTTTGTAGTTGTATTCATATAATTCCTGTGTTTGTTTTGGTATATAGATTCCTAAGTATTTTATATTGTCTAGTGTGATTTTAAATGGTGTTTCTCATTCTACCTCTTGCTGCTTTGATGTATTGGAGATATGTAGAAATGCTGATGATTTATGTGCATTTATTTTGTATCCTGCAACTTTGATAAAGTTGTTGATTATTTCTACAAGCTTCTTAGTTGATTCTCTAGGATTTTTTAAGTAGACCATCATATCATCAGCAAAGAGTGATAGCTTAGTCTCCTCATTGCCTATTTTGATACCTTCAATTTCTTTTTCTTCTCTAATTGCTACTGCTAATGTTTCTAGTACAATGTTAAATAATAGAGATGATAATGGGCATCCTTGTTTCACTCCTGATCTTATTGGGAAGGCTTCTAATTTATCCCCATTGCATATGATGCTTGTTGATGTTTTTAGGTATATACTGTTTATTATTTTTAGAAAAGGTCCTTCTATTCCTATACTTTTCAGTGTTTTCAATAGGAATGGATGCTGTATTTTGTCAAAGGCTTTTTCAGCATCTATTGAGATAATCATGTGATTTTTGTTTGATAGACTATTGATATGGTCAATTATGTGGATGGCTTTCCTAATGTTGAACCATCCTTGCATTCCTGGTATAAATCCCTCCTGATCATGGTGTATAATCCTCTTGATCACTTGCTGGAGTCTCTTTGCTAGTATTTTATTTAGGATTTTTGCATCTATGTTCATTAGGGAGATTGGTCTATAGTTTTCTATCTCTGTTTCTGATCTACCTGGATTTGGAATCAATACTATATTTGTGTCATAAAAGGAATCTGGTAGGACTCCTTCTTTGCTTATTATATCAAATAATTTGTATAATATTGGGATTAGTTGTTCTTTGAATGTTTGATAGAATTCACTTGTGAATCCATCAGGCCCTGGCAATTTTTTCTAAGGGAGTTCTATGATGGCTTGTTCAATTTCTTTTTCTGATTTGGGATTATTTAGGTATTTTATTTCTTCTGCTCTTAATCTAGGCAATTTATATTTTTTGTAAATATTCATCCATATCACCTAGATTGCTATATTTATTGCCATATAATTGGGCAAAATAGTTTTTAATGATTGCCTTAATTTCTTCTTCATTGGAGGTGAGGTCTCCCTTTTCATCTTTGATACTGTCAATTTGGTTTTCTTCTTTTAGAAGCTGGTATTTTGAGAAAACAGATAAAATAGACAAAGTACTGGTCAATCTAATAAGATTTTCCTGATAAAGATACAGGACTGATTTCTCATTTCCTTCTCCAATTTTAGGCAGGAGTAAATGACTTGCCCAGAGTCACATGGCTAGTAAGTGTCTGAGGACTTTTTTGTATTCTGGTATTTCTGATTCTAAGTCCAGTCTTTTATCCACTGTACCACTTAGCTGCCTCATGCTAGGAATGCATAGACAAATTTAAAAGTGCTCAAGAAAGCTTTAAAAAATATACTTATAAACCTGAAAGGAATATATGGTCTTCTTAATTCAGAAGTTTCCTCCAGGGATGCAGATCCTAATATATCTATTCCCGATCCATGATTCAGTAAAGAGTCAGGTTTGTAGAAGGGGTCTCTATGTATGGTGGGTGACGTACTAGAGATGTTACTGTTTTCAGGTAACATTTTGCTGATTGCAGTGAGATCTTAAAGGCTGCAAATTCTCCTAGAAGAGATATTTAAACATTCAATGGAATTTGGCTTGTTCATCCATAGAGAAAAGGCCAAGGTTATGAAGAGTGTCCATTGGACTGACAAACTGTAGAGCTTGTCTATTATTATGTATAAATAGCACAGATAGGAAACAGGTTGGACCAAGGGCAGGCTGAAATGCATTTAGAAAATTGCAAAGCTCCTTTAATCACACCAAACTTTCTGTGAAAGCAGAGATCTATCTTTTTAAAACAAGTATTTTCCTAGTGTTGTGAAACAGCAGCATGGGATGCAATATAACAATCTCTGAAAAATTAAAAATAAATATCACACAGAAGGTCATTGGAAGGGTGAATGTTGATTGTGAGCAGATTGCAATATAGAACCAATGAGAAACTTTGCAAAGGTAAAGTAAAAAAAAATGTCATCAAGAACTGAAATGTTTGTTAGAGCAGATGGGCTGATCACATGGCAAGGTCAGATGGACCGCCAGAGTCCTTCAATGTTAACCTTACAATGTCAGAAGGAAAAGAGGAAGGCCACCAGCATATTTATAGAAACACAAAATAAATACAAGATAATTTCTGAGGGAATCTCTATCAGCAATTGGCTGTGTTTGGAACTTGTCTAGAAGATAGCACTTGATCTGAGCTTTGAAGGAAACTAGGAATTAATATTAAGGAGTACAGTTGGGGAGGAATACCAGGAATGAAGGACAACATTTGAAATTCCATGTAGATGGGAGACAGAGTATTGTGTGTAAAGAATATCAAGATGGCCAAAAGGACTAGATCAGAGAGAATATAAAAAGCAGGCATGCATAGCCTAGGAATATAAGTTGGAATCAGGTTGTGAAAGGTTTTAAATGCCAGTCTCGTCATTGTGGAGATCAGTCAGATTTATGCAGCTGTATGAAGGATAGATTGGAGAGAGAGAGGTGGAATTCATAGTCTATCACAGTATTTCAGGAAAGAGGTGAAAAGGCCCTGAGCACGGTTGCTGTTTCTGTAAGTGAAGTAGGGGACAGATGTGAGAGATGTTGGGGAGGTAGAATTAACAAATGTGACAACTGATGAATATGAGGAGCAAGGGAGGTGAGAAGTTAAAAATGATTCCTAGACTATAAACACAGTTGACCACTCTCAACAGAAATAGTAAAGTTTGTAAAAGACGTGGATTTAAAGGGAAAGACATTCACTTTGAATTATTCCAAAAGTCTTAAAATTATTCCAGGTATAATAGAGCAACAGCAATGGACATTTATGAAGCATTTTAAGTCTTGTAAAGTACTTTGTGAACAATATTTCATTTCAGTTTCATAATTGTTCTATGATGTATTATTAGTCTAATTTTATAGATGAAAATGAGGGATGATAAATGACTTATTTATAGTGATTTTCAAGATTCAAACTTAGGCCATGCTAATTCCAAGATTAATATTCCATCCATTAAACTATTCTGTAGTGTTTGTTCAAGATATATGTACTTTGTTAGTTTAATGTGTTTTCCATCTAACTACAAACTAAAACTGAAATGTGTGTGTGTGTGTGTGTGTGTGTGTGTGTACAAAATGAAACTTCAAAGACTATAAAGATCTTGAAGTTATAGACTTCCATTTTTGTATTCTTCTTCCCAAAGACCAGTATACTATGTAGTACCTAGTAGGAGATTTCTTTGTTGTTCAGTCATTTCAGTGGTGTCTGACTCTGTGATCTTATTTGGAGTTTTCTTGTAAAGGACTTGAAGAAAGATAAATACATGAACAGCTCAAGAAGAGCAGGATGGAAGGTGTGACTGATGAGGTAACATGAAATATTAAAGAAGTAGATTTCTAGAACTACTAAGTGTATATAATAAAACCCAGTACAGAAGTAAGCTGACCATACTTTGAAACCTGCCTATGAGATTTCCATAGATCTACGTGACCCAGGGCAGATTAATTAGCTTCCATATCAATGTCTTAATAAGACGTTGTTCAAGATTTCATAATTCAACACTAATAAGATCTAGAACCTTCCTTTCTTTAGCTTTCAATTTAATTTGTAAATTGTATAAAAATTGTTCAATTCCTAAGAAAATTTTACAAGTAACTGGAGGAAAGAAAAAAATTTCCAAATGGGGGATCAGTTCAGGCTTTGTGACACTTATGGCACTTAAATAGGGTCTTGTTAAAAAGGAGAGATTTCCCAGCTTTGGGGAAACAGGGCAGGGTGGGGAATGAATTCACATATCCACCTACAAAGATGATAATGGGTAATCATGTTATTTAAATAGTCCTTAATTCACTACAGACATAGAGAAGAACATTGTAGAAGGCATAATGTTGGGAGAAGGGGACAGTAGCATTGGGAAGACAGTATGTCCTTAATATCTTTGCCTCAGAAGGCATCATTTCAGTAAGGATATAACTGAAGTAAAGTATTGTTACAGGGGAGAAATCTGAGTAAGCACAATGACTTCCAGCTTCACTCACAAATTAAATAAAATCCTAAGGGATCTAAAACTGGCAGCCATTTGGAGAAAATGAAATGCTAATGTGCACAATTATACTTTTTACACCCTCAGCCATAAAATACATAAAAGCATTAGGTTATCTTCTATTGCAATAGATACATGATATATGTACAAGATAGAAGGTTAAATCTTTCTAGGTAAGAGAAAAAACCTTACTGAGAAGTATGCATTTGGCTATATAACATGTGCTGAGATAATTCCACTTTTAAAGCATTTAACTGAATGACCAAATATATTTTAAGAAAGGAAAAAATGCAGTTGCTGAGTCAAACCAAACTTGATAAATATTGAACTACAAAGGGGAAAAAGTCAAGGTATTATTAGAATACTGTTAAGGTTCCTAAACATAAGAATTTAATAATATGAATATACTATAATTCTGTCCATTTAGAGACTATCTGTTTTCTATCTTCAAAGAATTTTACAAGATTTCACTTTTGGGGGAAAAAGATAAAAACCTTTAAAAGAAGTTATTCCTAAAAAAATCCAGGACTAAGATTCAAATCCATAAGGGTCATTAGAAAATATCTAATTTATCTACTTTTTTTTATAAATGGGGAAATTGAGGTCTGAAGAAATTTGCCCAAATTCATATAGAATAAATACAAAAGACTTGAGATTTGAACTTGGGTTCTATCATTCCATTGCCAGGCATCCAGCATATATAAACAATATTTTTGGAGTGTATAATAAAAAATTGGAAAACAACCATAGCAATAGTAATGTAGGGCAAGTTTTAGTAGCCGCCACTCTCATTTTCTTCTAGTGCTGTATAAATGCTTATTGATCAAGTGCTTGATCAATGAGTTATTTTGTATACCTAAGGTACTAGCTACTGGGGGTAAGGCCAGAAATGACAGGAATGAATTCATCTGAACGAAACCAGAAGGAAGACTAAGGACAAGAAAAATAGAAAAGGTTTTCCAACCGATTCCTAAAAGCCAACCAACAGGTTGTGGAATGCCTGATTAACAAAGGAATTGAAAAGGAGATAACTAGCATTCGGAATGACTGGATGTGCCTCTCTCATAAAAAAATGATTGTACTTTGAGAAAGAAGACACTGAAATAGATGCCAATTGTGGAAAATGGAACAGTATTACAGATGCTGAGGGAGGGAGTTAAAGCGAGGAGTTTCTCAGCTTGTTGTAAGGAGAAAAAAATCATAGGACTAGGTCAGAGAAATGGTAACTACTTTTCACTAAAGCTCTCTGGGATATATTCTTTCTGGCATGGGAGTCTAGGAAAGTATGCAATCTTTTAAGTATGGGTAGAAAAATAACCAGAATTTTCTGTCATAATGAAGTATTTTCCTTTTTGTTTTATGATTACTACTTTGAATATTGGAAGAAAAATTGTGGAAAGTCGATCAAGTTGTATTTGAACAAGTATAAATATTTTAAAAATTGCCACAATGAACCTTGGATAGCAAAAGGTTCTGACTTTAGGTGTAACCTTTTTTTATATATAACTATCAATAAAGTATTGGAAAATTTATGTAAGTAAACTAAGCAAAAAGTTCTGAGAATAAAAACAGAAGACCTTTACAGGATAGCAATTCACATTGTTTTAAAAGATTTTCATGGAATTAGAGAAATAGACTGAAGAATTAGTAAATGGTGGAGTTTTCTCTCACTTTTATTTTGAATATAAATATTGGAAAAAGTCTAAGGTATATTTTAAAAATAAAAATCTTCAAAAAGCAGTTACATGCAAGTGGGAAAAAAATAAACTCTACAGAGGAGGCTGAAGGATTTAGAATAGAAAAAGGTATGAGGTTTCTTGGTGATAGACAAATAAAACATCAAAAAGCATGAGAATGTTAACATCTCACTCTTCTCTCTCCTTCTAAAAATATAAACTGAGCTAAAAGGCCTATAAAGTCTACCTTTGAAAAGATCATGTGAATAAAGGAGATTGAGGGTATCTCTCTCCTAAGGCACAAAATACTGGGGCACTGTGATTGGAAAGATCAAGGATAATAATTTTTGTTTCATCCACTATTTAATTTCCAAATCATCTCTAAAATATCTCTTGGAGGATCCTAGACTTCCAATGAAGTAGAATGTTATCTTTCCCCTAAATTCCTATGAGTTATTATTGGTATCTGTCTTTTGCCCATATCACAGTTGATCTTTCACCATGTCGGTTTGTATATATGTTACACTTTATATACTGCTGTAACACTGATGACAACACTTGGTTAAGATGTTTAACACATACTTCAGAGCTTTCCTCTCAAACTCCACTTTAATTGGCGAACTACTGGAACTTTCAGGGTTCTTGGAGATGTGGAAGGGTCCTAGTGCTGTAGCTGATGAGCATATACCAATATATTCACCTGCCATTATCAATTTATATGAACTAGTTATACAGATTTAATTAATTTTAGAAGCAAGTAAAGAAAGAAGAGCTGGTACCAAACACTGACCCCCTCCCTTAAAGAGCTATTGGGGACCCTTGCTTATAAATAAATTAAAACATATTTTATAAAACATATGTAATAAATAATTGGGCAATTTATCAACAATTACTAATATTTATTTTTATTAAGAAAATTAGAATCCAACTTCTTTATAAAATAGGTTTTCTTTCAGCCATAACACTTCTGGGTTTTTACCCCAAAGAGTTCATAGGGGGAAAAGACTTGTACAAAAATATTTATAGCTGTGCTCTTTGTAGTGGCAAAAAAATTGGAAAATGAAAGAATGTCCTTCAATTGGGGAATGGTTGAACAAATTGTGGTATCTGTTGGTGATGGAATACTACTGTGCTCAAAGGAATAATGAACTGGAGGAACTCCATGTGAACTGGAAAGACCTTCAGGAATTGATGCAGAGTGAAAAGAGCAGAACCAGGAGAACATTATACACAGAGACTGATACACTGTGGTAAAATAGAATGTAATGGACTTCTCTACTAGCAGCAAGGATCCAGGAAAATCCAGGGGAACTTATGAGAAAGAACGCTACCCACATTCAGAGGAAGAACTGTGGGGGGAGAAACACAGAAAAAAAAAAACAACTGCTTGAACACATGGGTTGATAGGGATATTATTGGGGTTGTAGATACTAAATGATCATCCTAGTGCAAATATCAATAATATGGAAACAGGTCTTGATCAATGATACATGTAAAACCCAGTGGAATTGCACATTGGCTATGGGGGTGAGGAGTCTTGGGGAGAGGAAAAGAACAAGAATCATGTAACCATGGGAAAATATTCTAAATTTTTTAAAAAAAATTAATAAAAAATAAAATAAAATAGACTTTCTAAGGCAATTATTATCCTAATATTATACATGGGGATAATGTTTGTAAAAGAGTAAAACAGCTCAATATTATAAAAAATATAAATCTCTCTATTTGATAATATAATGTGAGGTTATACAAGAATTAAAATTTATATCTGACACAGAAATACTCTATTACCAATACTTTTCCTATTTATTAAATATAAGTATTTAAGGTGATAAATAGGAAAGCTTCTGAAAAAAATTAGTTTTTATTAGCATAAGCTCTTTATTGAAAGATTACATCCCTGCCACTGCTATTGATTATTTATGATAATAAGTAGCCATTTAAAGCATTTAGGAAGATGCATATTACAGCAAATAGTATTTTATAAATGTTTATAATCCCGAGACAGTTATTTCAATTGATATCTTTCTTCCTTGTGGCATTTTTTCCTGAAAAATTCAATATTTTTCTTAGTCTAATTTTAACTTTATTTATGGAAGACTAGCAACATAATTTGACATAGCTTCAAGCTCTCTCATTTCAATTCAAAATTTAAATGTCTAAAATACCAGAAATATAACTAAGATGCATAAAGTATAGCAACTAGGCTACAAGCACTGATCTTTTAAAAATGAGTTTAGACCAAATACTTACCTAAAGATAAATATCACACACATAACATTATTTCCATAATCTAATATGACTGGATGAATAAAAGATCATTAAATCAGCTTTTTTGTCCCCAAGGAAACCATCCACCAAATTCAAGCCATGAATCCTTTACTATATAGTTTTCTTTAACTTTAAAGAAATCACTGACATGTACCCTAAAACACTTTTTACAAAATAATCAAACAAAATAATTTTCTTAGTTAATATAATATTCATATAAGATAAGGAAATGGATATGAACTGGACCCGTGCTTTCTGTGGTACAAGGATCACCTGGAAGGGAATAGCAGGTTGATAGTTTCAGTGCAATTTATAGTCTTGGAGAGTGTGGTAAAAGTAGGAATATATTCCAATGTCTATAGTGAAACAAAATAAAGTAAAAAGTGATGTACATATGATTGTAGTTTGAATGTTTTCCCATGAGTATCTCTGCCATCAAAAAGCTAATATTTTATTTCATTATTTTTATATTCCTAAGAATCATAGTAGAGACTTAATAATTAATGATTGATTTATTTCAGTGAAAAAATTATTATATCTTCCTGACATATTCTTTATGTACATTTATAAGATTAATAGATTAAAATGTTTCATGATATCTTCATCTTAAAAAATCAATAAAAGGTGAATATACTGGTCTTTCTTCTCCATTTTTAACAGTACCCATTAATTTCAAGGATAAAGAAGGTGGATTGAATCTCTGGACAAAAAATATCTTTAAAAAATCTTTTAAGTTTGTATTACTGGAACATTGTAAATGCCTAATAAATATTTATTCATTGAATGATTCTGCTACAGTTTAATGTGTTGTTACTTGTGCTATTACTGCTCTTCCTATGCATTTTCTCTTCAAAATAGTTATATATTTATCCATTTTGAAGGAGTTTGCCATTTAAAAACATAGGCAACAAAAGAACAAATTTAAATATAACTGCCAAAACCTAGAACTGATTTTCTATATCTATTCTCTAGATACTTCCATTCATGTCTAAAACTATTATGGAACTATTTTAATTTTTAAAGAGAGGTAGTATTTTATAAAGCATCTAATTATATTTTACTTACAAAAATGACATTCAGAAATATATCAGATATGATTCTTTTAACTTCTACACAAATATTTAATTTTGAATTTGTATATTCCCATTAAAATGCAGCAAGCAACATAATGATACAATTTATTTGTGATATTAGTCTTTGATTAGTTAATGATGATGGTAGTTGATCATGTCAACTCATTTTACCTTAATTTTGCATATCACATTAAATAATTATTTCATTACATAAACTATAATTGGAGAGATTACTTCACTGTCTTAGTTTTGGTTTTATTGACTTTGACTTAAACTATGTCTTCAATAAAATGTGATTGCATTTATGAATGAGATGTACTTGAACATGTATAACAAATTTGAATATTATTTCTTCTTCTCTAACTCTCAAGTCCCACCAAAGGTTTATGCCCTTCAATACCATCACCTCCAAATTCTTGAAGAACATTACAGAAATAAGGAGAATAGTGATGATTATTTTAACTATTTTCAAAGTGATTGCTATGCCAGTAAATATTAATAAAAATACCTATCCGTCATTTAATTCGCAAAGAGCTAAGTTTATAACATTTGCATTTAAAGGGACAGGGGCATTTAATCAGCTCTAAAGACTGGTCAATCTGGTCTCAATGAAGAAAAAATCAAATCAAATAATAGACCAAGTTATTTCAGACTCCTCTCAAATTGCTGTAATGAAACATTAATACTTTTTTTTAAAATTGTGACATTAGTAGACTTTTAATTGATTACTTAATCATAGACTCTATTGAGGTATTGTTTATTTCTCTCTTAGGTCACACATAATTTGTGGGGCATCATGTAGGCAAAATACAAAAATAATGCTAGGATATCTTAAAATAAATTTAACAAAGGAGCATAATAGAAGGATCACTGAACTTGAAGGCAGAAAACTTGAATCTTTGCTCTCTTGGGCAAGACATTTAACCATTTTTGGCCTCAGATATTTCATCTTTGCAATTCTTAATAAAAGATTATAAATGTCATCCATAATTTTCCCCTTTCAATTCTACTTCTGAAGGGTAGGCAGTTTTTTAATATTTTCTGTCAATTTTTAGCTACAGTTAAGATCTAAAATTTTTCCCACAGCTTTGACATTTCCCCTTTTATTAGATATCTTCATCCCTAATATCTTCAAAAATGTACCTTAAGTTTAGACTTATTATTTATGTTTTGGTCCAGCTTCAAAGCTTTTCCCAATTTTTCCATTAAAATAAATTATCTTTTACATTATATTTATTTACAAATGTTACTACTCCCTCAAAAAAGGGAGTTTATCTGACAGTGTAGACTATCAACTACCATGTGAAATGTATTCTGTATCAGTAAGTGAAAAAGCAGAGTAATAGAGGACTTCTAGAAGTCATTTTAATTACTCAGAGATTAGCTTCCACAGAGTGTTCTTTTTATTTGTAATAATAAAGTCAATGTGTATTTTGCTTTTCTGGTTCTCCTAGATTCACTTTCCAATAGTTTATTAAAAGTCTTCCCTTATTTCTCAGAATTCCACATTTTCTCTTTAATGTTCAATCATATTCATATACCATGATATTTGACTTTTTCCCACTTGATAAGCACAAGTTCTAGTTATTTAACCACAAAAAGGACTATAAATATTGTTATATTCATAAAGTCTTTCTGCTTTTAACTGTGTGTATACTTAGTAGAAGAATTCTGAATTAAAGGAAATGAATAGTTTTGTATTTTTTTCTTAAGTAATTTAAAATTATCTTAAAGAATAGTTGATCAAATTCATAGTTATTCTAAAAGCATACTATGGGTCTCTCCTCTTATAGTCCTCACATCATTAACTATTTTCATTTTTATTATCTTTGATTTAAATTATCAATTATTTAAAGGGTATAAGGTGAAATCTCAACACTGTTTTAATTTGCATTTCCATTTAAATTTTAGGAGTGCATTTCATATAGTTGGTAGTCTTTATTTTTTAAATGTTAACACTCTTTGATGACATCTATTATTTTATCTTAAAATTTATATTAACTTATGTCCTATATATTTTAGATATTAGATTTTGGTCAATGATATTTAATTTTTTTGTTTAACCAATTGATAGTTCCTCTTTTTATTCTAGATATATTTTTTAAGAAAAAGTTTTGTAATTTAGGTAACTGATTTTTTTACTATTTATTTATTTATTTTTCATTATTGAAAATTTTATTTGATTAATGAATTTAGGTTATTTTTCCATGGTTACAAGATTCATGTTTTTTTCCTGCCCTTCCCCCAGCACCCTTCCGACAGTCAACTCCCAATTCTACTGGGTTTTACATGTGTCTTTCATCAAGACCTCTTTTCATACTATTGATATTTGCACTGGGGTGATTGTTTAAGAGTCAATATCCCCAATCATTTCCCCATCAACCCATGTGATAAAGCAGTTGTTTTTTCTTCTGTGTTTCCACTCCCAGAGTTCTTCCTCTGAATGTGGATACCATTCTTTCTCATAAGTCCCTCTGAGTTGTCTTGAATCTTTGCATTGCTGTTAGTAGAGAAGTCCTTTACATTGGATTGTACCACAGTGTATCAGCCTCTGTGTGTATGGTTTTCCTGATTCTGCTCCTTTCACTCTGCATCAGTCCCTGAAGGTTGGTCCAGTTCACATGGAATTCCTCCAATTCATTATTCCTTTGAGCATAGTAGTATTCCATCACCTGCAGATACCACAATTTGTTCAGCTATCCCCCAATTGAAGGGCATCCCTTCAGTTTCCAATTTTTTGCTACCACAAAGACTGCAGCTATAAATATTTTTGTACAAGTCTTTTTCCCTGTGATCTCTCTGGGGTACAAACCCAGCAGTGGTATGGCTGGGTCAAAAGGTAGATGGTCTTTTAAAGCCCTTGGGGCATAGTTCCAAATTGCCATCCAAAAAGGTTGGATCAATTCAGAAATCTACCAGCAATGCATTAATGTCCCAATTTTGATACATCCCCTTCAACATTCATTAATTTCCTTTACTGTCATTTTAGCGACTCTGCAACATGTGAGGTGGTACCTCACACTTGACTTGATTTGCATTTCTCTAATTATAAGACACTTTCCCATGTGCTTATTGATAGTTTTGATTTTTTTATCTGAAAGTAGCCTATTCATGTCCCTTGCCTATTTATCAATTGAGGAATGGCTTGATTTTTTTGTATAATTGGTTTAGCTGCTTATATATTTGAGTAATTAGACCTTTGTCAGAGTTTTTGGTTATAAGATTTTTCCAAATTTATTTCCCTTCTAATTTTGTTTGCACTGGTTTTGTTTGTGCAAAACCTTTTTAATTTAAGGTAATCAAAATTATTTATTTTACATTTTATAATTTTTCTAACTCTTGCTTGGCTTAAAAATCATTCCTTTCCCAAAGATCTGACTATTCTGTGTTCTTTAACTATTTATAGTTTCCATCTTTATATTCAAGCCCTTAACCCATTCTGAATTTATCTTGGTGTAGGATGTGAGATATTGATCTATACCCAGTCTCTACCATACTGTTTTCCAATTTTCCAGCAGCTTTTGTCAAATGGTGGATTTTTGTCCCCAAAGTTGGGATCTTTGGGTTTAATATAAACTGTCTTGTTTAGGTCAGTTACCCCAAGTCTATTCCACTGATCCTCCCTTCTGTCTCTTAGCCAGTACTATATTGTTTTGATGACCATTGCTTTATAATACAATTTATGATCTGGTACTGCTAAGCCACTTTCCTTCACTTTTTTATTATTTCACTTGATATTCTTGATCATTTGTTCTTCCAAATGAACTTTGTTACAGTTTTTTTCTCATTCAGTAAAAAGATTTTTGGT
Organism: Gracilinanus agilis; assembly: GCF_016433145.1. NCBI lineage: Eukaryota > Metazoa > Chordata > Mammalia > Didelphimorphia > Didelphidae > Gracilinanus > Gracilinanus agilis. The sequence continues at coordinate 534,163,157 of NC_058132.1, forward strand.
AGTTTGATAAGTATGACACTAAATAAACATATTAATTTGGGTAGGATGGTCATTTTTATTATGTTAGCTCATACTACCCATGAGATATTACTGCTTTTTCAATTGCTTAGATCTAGTTTTAATTGTGTGGAAAGTGTTTCATAGTTGAGTTGATACAATTCCTGGGTATGTCATGGCAGATAGATTCCTAAGTATTTTATTTTTTCTAGGGTGATTTTAAATGGCAATTCTCTTTCTAACTCTTGCTGCTGGGATGTGTTGGAAATATATAGAAATATTGATGATTTATGTGGGTTTATTTTGTATCTTGCTACTTTGCTAGTTATTGATTATTTCCCCTAGCTTTTTAGTTGGTTCTCTGAGATTCTTTATGAAGACCATTATATCATCTGCAAAAAGTGATAGCTTGGTCTCCTCACTGCCCATTTCAATACCTTCAATTTATTTTTCTTCTCTAATTGCTACTGCCAGTATTTCTAGTACAGTGTTAAATAATAGAGGTGATAATGGGCATCCTTGTTTCACTCCTCATCTTGTTGGGAAGGCTTCTAATTTATCCCCATTGCAGATGATGCTTGCTAATTGTTTTAGATACATACTGTATATTACTTTGAGGGAAGGCCTTTCTATTCCTATACTTTCTAGTGTTTGCAATAGGAATGGGTGTTGTATTTTGTCAAAGGCTTTTTCCACATATATTGAGATAATCATGTGATTGTTGTTTGTTAGATTGTTGATATGGTCAATTATGTGGGTGGCATTCCTAATGTTGAACCATCCTTGCATTCCTGGTATAAATCCCTCCTGATCATGGTGTATAATCCTCTTGATCACTTGCTGGAGTCTCGTTGCTAGTATTCTATTTAAGATTTTTGCATCTATGTTCATTAGGGAGATTGGTCTGTAGTTTTCTATCTCTGTTTCTGATCTACCTGGCTTTGGAATCAGTACCATATTTGTGTCATAAAAGGAATTTGGTAGAACTTCTTCTTTGCTTAATGTGTCAAATAGTTTGTATAGTATTGGAATTCATTGTTCTTTGAATATTTGATAGAATTCACTTGAATTCATCTGGTTCTGGGGATTTTTTCTTAGGGAGTTCTTTGATTACTTGTTTGATTTCTTTTTCTGACATGGGATTTTTTAAGTATTCTATTTCTTCTGCTGTTAATCTAGGCAATTTATATTTTTGTAAATATTCATCTATATCACCTAAATTGCTGTATTTAATGCCATATAATTGGGCAAAATAGTTTTTAGTGATTGCTTTAATTTCCTCTTCATTAGAGTTGAGGTCTACCTTTTCATCTGTGATGCTAATAATAGACAAAAAAAGGAATCAGGAGGCAGGTGCACTTCCAGATAAACTATATTATAAAGTATCAAGTATCAAATCTAGTTACCATAGGTTAAAAATATAAACGAAAATCAATGTAATAAACTTGAAAAAAAGAAAATAAGAAACAATAGGATTTAAGAACCCAGTGTCAAAATCTGAAAACCTAAATTAGGTACAAAATAGTTCTCTCTTTAATAAGAACTGTGGGATGAACTGAAAAGCAAATTCCTAGAAATTAAGTTTAGAACACATCATTATATAATTTTTACAATAAGTTAGAAAGAGACTCAAGATCTAAATATTAGAGATCATAATTGTTTTAATTTAAAAGAGAAGCAGATCATATGCTTTTCACATTTAATTAGTAAATGTATTTTAACCAAAGAAAAGATAGAGGATAGTATAAAATATCACATAGATAATTTTGTTCATTTGTAAAGCCTCAACATAAAGAAAATAAATGCATATAAGATAAGAAGATTAGTGGTCAAATGGTAAAAATGTGCATGAAATTTCTTAGAAAAGAGTTTCCTACTTAATGTATCAGATGAATAGCAGGTTATGCATAAAACAAAGAGCTATTTCCCAATATATAAATATTTTAAAAGATAAAACTAAGCAGTCTTCACAAACATGTCAAACTCTTTACTACCATATGAAAGAAGATTTCAAATCACAAATAATGAGAGAAATAAAAATCAAAATAATGATAAAGTTTCTCTTCAAGAACCAGAAAGTTGGCAAAGATAAGAATAATAAATACTGGAGTTGTTAGAAGATGAACCCACTAGTACACTGTTGGTGAACTTGTGTGAATCAGTAAGTCATTTTGGAAAATAATTTGTTTTAATGAAAATGAAAAGGCTGAAATATTTATAGTCATTTTTTGTTGTGGAACAAAGGAACTAGAAACAGTGTAGATGCTAGGAGATGTTCATTCATTAGGTAAGTAGGTTGCAATAAATGAATGGAATGGAATACTACTGTGAAATAAGAAATGACAAATGTGATTAATAAAAATGAAAATGTAAAGACTTACTTGAATGGATGAAGAGTGAAGTAGAAAGAGAAAGAAATCAATATAAATAATGGCTATAAAATGTAAATGAGAAAAACAACAACTTTAAATAGAAAGTTAATGACATAAAATTATGGAGGATAAGCATAATTCCAAAGAAGTGATATGGAAAAACACCTTCCCTAATATCTTTGCAAAAATGGAAGGGCCACCAGGGTTAATCCTTTCAAATAATGTTATATTTTTTCCCATGTACTGATCAATTTTGAAGACTGGTTTTTCTCTTTTCCAACTTTTTGCTCATTTTAAAAATATTCTTTGTCACATGAAATGACCCGGTGGGAGAGGCCAAGTAGAGAGAGAGGAGAAAACTGAGGCAATTTTAAAAATAAATGTAATGTCAAGTAGGGACCAGGCAGGTGTCTAATGGTTAGAGAGCCAGGCCTAGAGATAGGAGGTACTGGGTTTAAATCTGGCCTTAGATACTTCCTAGCTGTGTGACCTTGGGCAAATCATTTACCCTCATTACTAGCTTTTACCACTCTTCCCTTAGAACCAATATACAACATGGATTCTAAAATGGGAGGTGAGGGTTTACAAAAATTATAATGTTAATAATTTATTTAATTAAAAGAAATTCTTCACTAGCTATGATTGGAAGATTTTTTTTAATTTTGTCTATTTTATAAGAAAAATTACATGTCACCTTTTATATGTAAGTCACCTACAATGTGAAATCTATTTTTGTAAAATATATGATATTTTCTTATTTTATTTCCAACTACTTTCTAAATTTCCATGTAGTTCTTATAAAATTAGGTACCTAGTTCCCAGTAAGATATACTTGTATTTTAAAGATCCTGGATCACTGAGTTCATTTGGTTCTAAATTCTACTCATGCAGGCTCTAGTACTAATCCATTCTTATACTTCACATCTTTTTCTCTTTACCATTTCTTCTTTCCAGACAATAGATTCTGAATGCAGTGGTTCCACTATCCTTGATGGTAATTATAAAATTCCCTAAAGATCATTTCTATCCTTTTTCCATTTGTTTTTCTCTTGCAAGTTTCACCTATAGATGCCCTTAACATAACTTTTTTTTCATTAAATATTTTGCTATGCTTCTCCCTTCTCCAAAATATTTAACACACAAATTTATATTTTAAACCAGTGTTGCCTTTGGCTGCCATATCTTTTGGTTTGTCTCTTGACAAATCAAGTATTTGCTGACAAAGGCAACTTTCAGGCTATTTTAAAATCTTATTATGATATCTGTCATACATTAGATAAATTTCCATATGAGATTCTTATGATCAATGTAGATGTCATTTCTTTGAAATATTCCCAAATTTTTAATGCAATAATTCACTTAATACATGACTTAAATCCAGTACTGAACAGATTGTTGGCCTTTTTGATATCCACTATATTGTTTCTTGTGTCATTATCCATGAATATTTAAAGGTTTGGAAAACCTTTTAACCCATTTGGTTGATTCACAAGTCAAAAGAGTAAATAGATGGTCTTGGGCAGAAAATTCTGCTGCTGCTTTCAAATTCATATTTATTTATTTAAAATTGTATTTATATAGAGGAGTCAGAGCAGGAATCCTTATTTCTTATCACAACTTTATGGTGTTAGTAATGTATGTATGAGGTGTGACCACAAAATAATGTGATTGAATTCCTCAAGATAGGTGCACATGCGCGTGTGCACACACACATATGTACATACACAATATTTCAATACATTGAAGATGTATAATCACACATCATGTGCAGGCCAGATGATCTTAATAAGATGTCTAATACAGAAAGTTACTTATTTAGAGAAGCATCTTAACACTTTTATCTTTTCAGAAAATCATTAGGACATCTTGATGTGAGTGCATACAGGACTTAGAATAAATTGGTATTAGCTTAATTACAACAGGATATATGAATAATAGCAGTTTAATTACAGTATTTTTGTAATAATTCTAAAAGCTCTAATTACTATGTGAGGAGATTTGAATGCTATTTTTATGGAAAGCAGAGACAGAAGAGATTTTCATTTGTAGTATGAAGGGAGGGATGCTTTTTTTTCTATGTATGACTATTGTCATTTCTGGAGTAGTTGAAGAGAGGAGCATTTGGTTATACTGGAATTTTTGCAAGAATATTTAAAGGAGAAAACACAAGGAAGTCAGCTTCTGTAGGAATGGAATGATGGTCATTGATTTGAGTATATAGAGTGGGAGAAGCGCCGTTTTAGGTGATGGAAGGAAAAAACTAATGAGGTGGTCATCTAAAACATCTTAATGTGATGAAAGCTAAGAGAGATTTAGGAGATATTATCTCATTTTCAGTATGAGCTGGAGAGGAAGGGCAAGGGTATTTGAGCTCTGGCTGGCTTCCTCATAAGCAAGATAGTGTACCATAATCACATTCCCCAGACTAATGCATGGTATCCATATGGGAAAGAACAATTCTCATTCAGGAAAAAAGAAAAAGTTGGGAAATTCCAGTCAGACCTGTGCAATTATATGCTGCTTTCAGATTTATTTCAAGGGGTGCTATCTTAATCTGAAATAATTTGGTAGCACTTAGTAAAAAAATAATTAATAGACCTGTTGTGACAACAACTCAGCCCTTGATTTCCAAGACAATGTCTTCACATTTTTGCTATGTAAGTAGGAACTCTTGTAGGTGGTGATCTTCAATCCATTATGGCAGCCAATAGAGGAGTAAGCTATATGCCTCTCTACCTTTTTCCTACCTTTCCCTCTCTCTACTCTTACTACTTTGATTTAATAAATTTATAAAGCTACTAGCAGCCTCATAATTTGATTTTAATTATTATAAACATGCCCTGGATCCCTTTTTATGTAATCTTCCCAATTTGAATGCAAGCTTCTTGAAGACTAAGACTACTTTTCTGTTGTTTTATATTTGTCTTCCCAGTGTTTACCAAGGGCTTGAGACATGGTAAACTTTTTTGCTTTAATCTGTTTTTCTTTAGCTACCTTTCAAGTACTCTTTAAGAATTCTGATATGTTCCAAGTTGTGCTGACTATTTTTTCAATGTATGGTGACCTAGGATATGAGAGTTTTCTCATCAAAGACACATATGTAGGTAGTTCTTCACCTTTATATATCAGATAGAAAGGATATCTACTTTTGTTACCTTACCCCTGCTTCATTGCATTCAACTGTATTTAATATGGAGTAGTAGTCCTTATTAATGCTTTCAAAGGGGACTCAATATGTCTTCCATTTGAGAACTCATGAAAATTCTATTACTCTTAGCTTAGACCCCAGGACAAATTCACTAACTACATAAGTACCCACAATTAGTGATATGTAAGTGATGGGACTAGGTCTTCTGACCACAAACCTAGCATTCATTTCATTATGCCCTACTGCCTCTTTCTAAAATAATAATTTATTCCTTAGTGGCACAGGAAAAAAAAAGACTTTTTAAGGAAGATGCATAAATGCCTAATAGAAAGTCAACATTATAATAAGAATTAACATTAAAATTTGCATAATATATTAAATTAGTTTACATATATAATTAGAGGGATCACAAGTTTATTTAATCATTATTATTCTATAAAAAGCATTGTAATTACTTCAAACATGAATGTGCCTTCTATCCAGGACTGAAATGGCTTATTAAAATATCTGGCATATATATAACACTTGGAAGTTTGCAAAAAGCATTATAAACATTAATTGGACACACAAAATAATGACATGATGTATACTACTATACTCTAAACATCACTATTATAATTTTAAAATTAGGAATCTGCAGTTTAGGGAAGTTAAGTAAATTGCTCATGGCCATGGAACTATGAAAAGCAGAAGGAAAATTTGAACCTGACTTCACATCCACCACTCTCTCCTTTATACCAGGTCACCTCTTCAATGATTATAATTAGCCTACCACTATTAAAGATAATTTGATTTATGGAAAAATGACTGGAGAAACTAAAATCTTTTCATATAAAATTGACTTCAATATATATATATATAGTATAGTGTTGGTATGATTTTATTTTTTAAATGAATTTATTTCTTTCATTCCTTAAATCTTCAGGAAATTATGCAAGGAAATTTTAAACATCATCTAATGGGGAGAAATGACATAATATGATGTTCCTGTCTGAAGCATAGGGAGATGGGAACTTGGAAGGCTGAAGGTTCTTATAAGTAAAAGAAATCTGCCTCATCCTAGGAGGCATAGTAAATACTGTCCCGTATTCCCATATGGAATGTTCTAGAAGGAATGATGAGCTGTTATACTGTGAAGAATAAACAGGAGATTTGGATTCTTCTTCATTCTCTAATAGTAGTGGTGCCTACATGATATGGAGGAAAAAAACACTAGTTTTATAATAAAAACAAAAACAAGAATTGCAGAATTTTCAAGCCTGTCTCTAACACTTAAGAGTTTTGTATTCATGGGCAAGTTACCTAATCTCTATATGTTTCAAAACAATGGGAACAAAAACATACACTGTCCAACTCATAGGTTTTAGTGAAGAAAACACTTTGTAAACAGGATCTTAAAGATGAGCTGAGTCACCAGAGAAAAGTGGGCCTCAGAAGGAATTGGGCATATTTCCCAGTAATACTGTCAGCTTTAATGAGAACACCATAAATATGTTGTTTCCTTTAGTTTTTCATTCTGACTCTATAAGCATCCCTGTAGTGCTTGGTAGTAAAACTGTTCAGCAGAAACTAAATAAGAATCTGTGCCAACACCAGGTGGAGGGCATGGAAAAATGGAAGGGATCTTTTTAGGACCTAAAATAGGTGATGGAAACCCAATACTTAAAGGGAAAGGGAAAGGGGGCGAAGGAGGAGGATGAGAGAGGAGAGAGGAGAGAAACAGAGAAAGAGAAAGGAGAAAGAGAGAGAGAGAGAGAGAGAGAGAGAGAGAGAGAGAGAGAGAGAGAGAGAGAGAGAGAGAAAGAGGGAAAGGAGAGGAGAGAGAAAGGCAATGAGGAATGAATATGACAGAAGAAACTTGATTTATGAGAGAATTTTGAAATTATCATGGTAAGTGGAAAAACCAACTTTTAATTACCTTGGCCTATAGGTTCATGCTTACAAAAAGGAAATGTTTTAAAAATAATAAGTAGAAAAATAAAAGGAAATAATATAATCAATTTAGAAACTAATGTATTTACTCTTAATATACTTTATATGAAGACCCTGAAGTCTCTGATAAAAAAAGCAATGAGGGGATCATGTACTCTTTGAGGAAAATAAAAGCCTTGTCCCTCCATAATCCTCCCTGTCCTAGGTATGATAAGTCTCTTTCTTAATGGCATTATAAGATGAAGTATCATTCAGATAACTAGACATATGTGACAGTCTCAGTGAACCATAGGAGAGTGTGTGATTACAGTTAGTAGTAAACAAGGATTGGAGAAGTACCCTCATAAGGAATAGATAGTAGGTGTAGGGATCATATTTACTAAACAAAATATCAGTGCTATTTCTATTTTTCAGAAAATCTTTAAATACACATATTTTGAAGAAACTGGGATTATCATGGTACATCAAGATATATCTTATAGAAAAAATGTCAGGAAACAATTATTAAAAGTTGCATTGAGGGGGCAGAGCTAAGATGGCTGCAGAGTAGCAGGAACTCTCTGAATCTCCTTCTAATCAATCATTACAAAGCACCTCAAAAGGACAGAAATCAAGATCAGACAAGTAAAGGGGCTCTCCCATGGGGCTCAGTCTTAAAGGAAGGCACTGTTTGGGGATTTCCATGCTATAAGGGGGCAAAAATACACTTATCAAAGTGCAAGTTGATCTCCCCTTCCCCACACCACCTATCACACCAGAGTGAGAGCAAAGGCTAGGGCAATCTCTAAATTCTCAGGGGCTGAATGAGACTTGTACAGAGATTGGGCAGAAGCCAGCCACCACAGCTAAGGCAGCAAGGACTGGAAAAAAGCCTCATCTTTAAAGTACCCTTAACAAAGTACTGCCTGGAAGATACTACCAAAGCCCCATGAGACAAAAGTAAGACAGGAATGTCCACCAACATGCAAGAACTGCAATCCACAAGTAACAAAAAAATAAGAAGGGAAAAAAAGTTTTTGAACCTAGATAATTTCTAGGGAGAAAAAGAGTGAAATACAGAAGCAACAGCAGAGAGTGACAAACAAGCAAACACATCCAAACTTTAAAAAAATGGAAATTGGTCACAAGCTCTTGAGGAATTCAAAAAGGAATTCAAGAACCAAGTAAGAAATATATAAGAAAAATGGGAAGAAAACTGGGAAAAAGAAATGAAAACAATTCAAAAAGGAAATAACAGATTAAAAGACAAAATTTCCCATGGAAAAAGAGGTGCAGAAATCAAATGAAGTAATAAGCACATGGGAGACCAGAATTGATCTGCTGGAAGCCATGAAAAGCAAGATAAGATGAAACAACCAAAAAGGAAAATAAAAAGATCACAGCTGAAAACCAGTCTTTAAAAACGAGATTGTTCAAGTAGAAGCTAATGATCTGACAAGACAGCAAGAATTAATAAAGCAAAGTCAAAAGAATGGCAAAATAGAAGGAAACATGAAATATCTCATTGAAAAGACAACAGACATAGAAAATAGATCTAGGAGAGACAATTTGAGAATAATTGGTCTACCTGAAAACCTGGAAAAAAATAGAAGCCTTGATATTATATTACAAGAAATTATCCAAGAAAACTGCCCTGATATTCTTGAACAAGGGAGCGAAATAGACATTGAAAGAGTACATAGATCACTCCCTACATTAAATCTTCAAAAGACAACCCCCAGGAATGTAATAGTCATATTCAAGAGCTTCTGAGCCAAGGAGAAAATATTGCAAATGGCTAGAAAGAGACAATTCAGATATCAAGGAGCCCCAGACATGATTACACAGGATCTGGCAGTCTCCACACTAAAGGACTGCAAGACTTGGAAGTTTATATTCAGGAATACAAGAGAATTATGTCTACAACCAAGAATCCCCTACCCATAAAAACTGACTATATACTTCCTCAGGGAAATTATGGGTATTTAACAAAACAGAAGATCTCCAATCATTCCTACAGAAAAGACCAGAACTAAATGGAAAATTTGATGCCCAAATATAAAATTCAAGAAAACCATAAAACATTTAAAGGAGATTATTACAGAAGGCATCTGGATAATATGAGATAAAGAGGAGGGGAAAAGAGGGAGCTCTCAGAGGATGTCCTAAAATAAAGAGACAAATTCAACTGGATTCATAATCTCATTGATACAAGGAACCCCTGGTAAAGAAACTCCATCCACAAATACAGATAAATAATAGTTTAGCAATTTAGTCAACAAATTGTCTCAGGGAATTAAGAGATTAAATAACTATTCCTGAATCCCACAGACAGTACCTGTTGAGTCTGAAGTTGAACCCAGGTCTTCCTGATTCTCAGGCTAGCTTCCTAGACAATTTACCATTCTACCTCCCACATTTACTTATAGAAGGGGACCCAAAAATATTAGTGTAGTTGTCTCTTATTAAAAACTTAAAGCTGAAAATAAAAAGTTGCATTGACATGGAATCTGGAAAAAAATAAAAATTAGATTAGATTAGAAAAAGAAAAGAAAGAAACATCAAATAAGATGCATATTAAAAAAAAAACCTTGAAAAGAAAAGACTATTGTGAAGCGAACAGAACCAGGAGAATATTGTACACAGTAACAACAATAATATATAATGATAAGCTATGAATGACTTAACTATTATCAGCAATACAAGGATCTGGTACAACTTCAGGGAACACATCTGAAAAAGTTTGTCCACCACCACAAAAGGAACTAAGGGAGTGTACATGGAGATCTTCTTTCACAATATGAAATATGTATTGCATGACAGCACATATACAACTTATATTACCTGCTGTCTTGGGGGGGGAGGAAAATAGGAGAGGGAGAAAATATAGATCACAAAATGTCTAAATATTATTATTATTAAAATTGCTTTGACATGTAATCTGGAAAATAATTTTAAATATTATTACAACAACATCAAAAACATATGGTTACAATTCTTAAAGTGTCCTACTTTAATATGTTAAAGTGGTAATTTGCTGGCAATGAATCACAGTCATAGTTTTATGTGGTTTTGGGGTTTGCCAAAGTTGGCAGAGTCAAGGTAACTTATTTCAGGAAGGTAGAGGAAAAATATAAAAGTATATGTAATTTCAGCTAAAGTTCCCATATGTAGAATAGTAGCAGATTATAGAAAATGATTAGAGGATATTGCCAATACTGGGTTTTTTTTGGAGGGTGAACTGGTGCTTTGAACTAATATAAATGATATGTTGACGATGGATTAAATGGTGGAGCTGGAGTTTTGCCTTACCCTGGCACTTAACATTACTAATTGTTTGGATCCTTGAGCAAGTAATTTGTGCTCTATGTACTTCAAAAAATTCCCTAGTACTAATCAACAAAGTCAAAGATGGCTGGGCTGGTGAAGAATTAATCAAATTGATAAAACCTCAGATTATTTTGAAGTATTGAAATAAAATTAGGGCCTGCATGAGATGACACCATTGTTTCTCTGAGGTTCATCACATGAAATTTAGTTGGATGTGGTGTTCTGTTTAAGAATGAAGGTAGAGAAGCAAGGTTACAATATTGGGTTGAATGGCCAGGTATTTAACGTATTTAAAAGATGAAAGCGGGCATCAGGAAGATCTAGCAACAAATCTTAGATACTTTTAAGATTCATTACTCCAAGGAAGTCATTTTATTTCCGTGAGACTCAGTGTCCTCTTTTTGAAATAGGGGAAATAAATATCACCTAGCACATAAGGTAATTCTGAGAATTTAAAGAAACAATTTGGAAAAAGTGCCTTGCAAACCTCACAATGTTTTATGAGTGTGTATTATTATTATAAATATGTGCTTGAAAAATATTTATTTTTAAAAATATTTGACCTTAGGTAGACTGAGGAATGACAACAATAAACACAGTTTATTATTCTTTCATTTTATAGAGGTGTGTTCCAGGGAATGTGTCAATGCACTAAGCATGAATTTGTATGATAAAGAACAACTCTGAGTTTTTTACACAGATTTAAACTTCAAAATCACTGAATCAATCACTACACTTTATAGAAGTCAAAATAAACAGAACCTAAGTGTCTTGCCCATGAACACTTAGCTAGTTGATATCTGAAATAGGTTTTGGACCCAAGTCTTGCTTTTACCAACTGTAGTGCTCCAACCACTACTCCACACTGCCTCCTCATGTTAATATTTGAAAAGGGCTTTGAGTGAGGGAGAAAAAAGTGATTAAAGCTGTCAAGAATATGATAAGGAAGGCATGGTTAATGTAATATATGACCTGGTTATCCCATAGTATAATTATGATTATCAATTGATATATCATACTTTAGTAATATGTTATACTTGATTTTATTTTAATTCATATAGAAAGTTATATAAAATTAGTATTAAACTACCTTACTAGATAGTGTATCATATTTTATCTGGTATTTATAATCAAATTTAGGATAGGCGAGTCAATTATTAGTATCAAATATAGTATAATATATGGTAAAAGGTAATATAGAGTATCACAAAAGTTTTAGTATAATTATAAGATTTTAAAGTTATGAAAATGAGAAAAGAACTATCATTAAAGCTTAAAACTTTGGGGACATCTCTGAATAATAAATATAGATATTCTTTGTACAATCTAAAATCTCATGCAAAAGTAACGTAATATGATAATTATTTCAGAATATATTCTTCATACTAAAGGATTTACTTTGAAGTCCTTTTAAATTGGGGATGCTAAATTTTTTGTGTGTCATGGATGTTTTTGGTTGTCTTCTGAAATTTGTGGACAAATTCTCAAAATGATTTTAAAACAATTATAATGTTTTAAATGAATGAAATAAAATAAATAGACTTCCAAAAGAAAAGAGAATATAGAGGAATAATGTTATTTAAATATTTTTAAATTCATAACTCTCAGGTTAAGGACCCTTCTGCAAAGAGAACACACTTATTAATGGATTTATACATTTGTTTGCAGACTATTAATAAAATATGAAGGAGAGGAGATCCAGTATAGTAGAGAAACATTTTAGAAGTCAGAATGTTTGGAACTACTGCCAACTTATTCATAAATGAAATAAAGTTTCCCTGAAATTATCCCTTGAGTGAAAGGGAAAATCTTATTCAAGTTTCCAAATTTTATTCACTCACAATTTTTCAGGAACCTGAGGATCCTGTATCAATTTAGTATACTAGCATTTGCACCAGTGGGATGTCAGTTTAAAACAGCAAACTTTGAAAAAGTGAACTCATCTGCCTTTTATGAATTTATTCGGTTTCAATAATGGTTTCATTCCTTTATTCTCTCCCACATTCCTCCACTGAAACAATCCCATTATAATATGATATCTGAATAAAACTACCTGTTGGAAAAGACACTGCCCACTGTGCAGAGAGTAATTCAAAGACAGTAGGTAGCATTTTTCTGTAGACTTGACTTTTATGAATTCAGAGAATTGCCAGCACTCTACTTGTGAACAGTCAAGTCATTAATTGTGTTAGTGTAGATTATGAATTTGTCAGAGTCCATCCAATTTATAAAAGTGAATAATCAGCCTAATTAAAGACTGTAATATTTATGTTGGTAAGTACGGTAATATTTTATTCACTGCATATTGCGAGCAAGCACTTTATATATTAATGGTTCATTTCTCATTTTCACGGGGAACAGTATTTTCTAATTCACCTTGAAAATATGAAGATAAGGAATGTACATGCAAGACTGAGTTCAGCAGTTACTTTATAACTCACACCCTGACATTCCTTAATGGGGATGCTGCATTCTTATATCATTGCCTCCTGTCCCCAGGCTGGCATCAGCATTGGTGCCCAGAGGCATATTTGGCACCAGTGTGGCTGATAATGGACAATGAGGGCGCCCTGCCTTTAAAAATGTAAATCAAAACTCCATACTTCATAAGTTCAGTTCTCCTAGGGAAAAAGGAGATGGGCTTCCTAAGTGCTTCCATGTTCTCAGGAAGTAGCAGTTTCTAAACTTTCCCTACTTAACTCAGGAAAGCACAAGCTTCAAAATTAGGAAAGTTACTTCACAAAAAGATGCTCCTAGCTCTGCTCCCTTTTAAAAAGTTTCCAAAAAAAAATTCTCGTACTTGTGAGATCCTTTTTTAAAAGTGTACTTTTTCCAATCAAATTAATACTTAAGTCAAAAAAAAAAAAGTTACTAGGATCATTTTGTTTGCTCCTTTCTTTGTTGGGATTTCTTGCTACTTGTAATAGAGGGGAAAGTAATGATGGTGACAAGTATTTATGGAGCATTTTATGGTTGGTTACAAGTAATAATAACTGGTAGCATTTATGTAGTGTTTTAACATTTGCAGGATTTAACTCATTTGAACCTCACAATAACTCTCTGAGGTAGGTGCTAGCATTATCTCTATTTTATAGTTCAGTATACCAGAGGCAAGAAGAGGTTAAGGGACCACAATCACTTAGCTAGTAAGTATCTAAGACAAGATTTAATTTTGTGTTTTTTTCTCATTTCTCATAAGTTATATAAATTATCTTGTGGCATATAAGAACTCTGTGGGGTAGTATAATAGGATCTCCTGAGATTCCAAGAAGTTAACTGATCTGTCCAAGGCTTCAAAACTACTAAAAAACTCATCGAAGGTAATTTTCTTGAGGACAGGGCTTATTTTATCTTTTTGCCTTTTTAGTCTTAGACATTAAAACAATGCTTTGCATGTAGTAGGTGATTTAAAAATGTTGAAAATAAGACTTAAACGAAGGCATTCTTCTGACTAGTACAAAGTTCCCTATCGACTGAATAAAAAAATCAGTTGAATTTCATCTTTCTCTTTGAAAATATTGGCCACATAATTAGGATTTGCCTTTCATATAGTTGCTTTATTTATAGTTTCTACTATGCAAACACAGACCTTATTGGAAGATAAATGTAGACGTAAGATGACTTAAAAACTGAGAATTTCTTGTGGAAAATAATGTTATTGGTGAATACTAGTCACTAGACTAAAAACATTTATTATGCAGATACGATCTTTATCTTGCATAAAAACAAATAAATTTTCTTTAACAATATGACTTGTGAATAACATATTAGGAAGACTCTGAAGAATAGATAATTGGGAATATGTGTTCAAAATCCTTTTGATTTAACAGATATATATGGATGAAATTACTAACGATAATAAATATGAATGCACTCTATCACACTTATATCCTTCACAAGAAAGAGTTTAGTAAGACAAATTCAATTATTAATATTTCATTAGGCAATATGATTCAATTCATTATAATAAAATACAATTTATTACAACCAAGCTATATATATTATATTATGTATAATACTGTATGATAAAAATCCTTAATTAACAAATCAGTAGCTGATGAAAACTCAGCAGGTTTAATCATTCACTAGACTATATTTTATGTAGTTCATAAATTAAATGATGAATGCATCTCTTAACTGTAACTCCCTTTTTTCTTTTTCTCCCAATAATGTGAAATATTGAAAGCCAAATTAATTGAAAACAGACTCTTTGGAAATAAGGAATTACACTGAAAGACAGCACCAAGGTATTTCTTAGGGGTGGGGGAATATATTAGAAGTAACTATAGTCAAATAAATTCTATTTATAAATGTGATAAACTTAGCTTGGGCATTAGTCTGCATTAGCAGACAAAATGTGGAATAAAATGGAACTCAGTAAAGTGGAAAGGTGCTTTTGTGCTTGAAGATTATAATTCCACAATCTCTCTTAGTTAAAGGGAGATCAATAGCTGCTTAGTGTTTGATAACACACCATCCCTTCCTCCAACAGTGTTAATTACTTATTCCATAGATAGAACTTTCTAAAATAGAACCTTTGTGGGTGTGTATGAATATATGTGTATATAAATATATACAGATATGTATACATATAGAGATAAATAGATATAGAAAGATAGTCAAAGACATACAGAAAGAAAGAAAGAAAGAAAGAAAGAAAGAAAGAAAGAAAGAAAGAAAGAAAAAAGAAAGAAAGAAAGAAAGAAAGATAGATAGATAGATAGATAGATAGATAGATAGATAGATAGATAGATAGATAGANNAGATAGATAGATAGATAGATAGATAGATAGATAGATAGATAGATAGATAGATAGATAGTCTCTCATTTTTCTTTCAGTTGTTTTGGTCTTATATAACACTTCATGATCTCATTTGGGATTTTCTTGGCAAAGATAGTAGAGTGATTTGTCATTTCCTTCTTGAGCTCATTTTATAGATGAGGAAACTGAGGCAAACAGATTTAATTGGCTCCACGGGATCACACAGCTTAGATATCTGAGACCAAATCTGAATTAATATAAATCTTCCTGACTCTAAGCTGGAATTGCCCTGAAATTCTGGGTGAGGCTGACCCTGTATTTTGCAGGGATTCCATGCTGCCATCTCTACATTACAGTACTAATCCACCCCACCACCCAGCTGCTCCACTTCTCATTTTCTAGGTACATATTTATTGCAAATATTAATCCAATGATAATCTGAAATGTCAGGTAGAAGGAAAAAGGCAAAATAAGCTTTTTAAACATATATAAATAAACAAACAAATAAATATGTATATATATATACATATATATATATATATGTTTCCATTTGTTTAGTTTACACTAGAAAATGTGATAATAAATGAAAAAGACTCACTGTTAAATGAATGCCTAGCATCCAGGACATAGACAGTTTTATAACTCCTATGGTGAAGGGGTCCCCCATTCCCACTACTCCAATAGTTATGTGATTATCAATATCTCAAATACATACTGCTCTCAAAATAGCCACAAGAGCCATTATCCAGGGAAACAATCTTTAAGGAGAAGACATTGAGCAACCGACTATTTTCCTCATATGCAGACAAAGCTACAGAAGATGAGCATAAGTTCTCACTACCAAAGTTTTCAGCATTGTAAAATGACTCAATATTAGAAATGAAAGTGAATTTTCAATGGAAATGACATTAAATATATTTTATAATAAAGAATTCCTAGTTGCTTTGCCACTGTTATCCTAAGGATCATTAAGTCTTTCCATCAACTTCTTATCTGAAACCTCATATACATGTCTCCTCCATTAGTTTTTAGAATCCTAAAGATACCTTTTTTAAAAACTTTTATTCCCAGTGCTTAACATAAGCTTCATGCTCAATTAGTACTTAAATTTTGATTCACTCAATGAATGTTTATTGAATTGAGATGAAATGTAACAGAGTCATAGTAGTCATTTGATCCTTGCTCTCCATTGTCAATATTTATAAAAAAGAGACAATTGCTTTGATTAAAAAATTCATAACTTGGGGCTGACCTAGCAAAGAGGCTATCCAAATTTAACTAAATTTAGTTTGTCTAAAGATTATTAGACAATTAATACACAGACTATCTTTGAGACATTACTCAATGTCTTTCTATCTTGTTCTCTACTTGACCAAGATGATCTAAGAGTTCTTTCTCCTACCAGATAGAAAATAATGTTTCCTTACTCAGAAACCACCCCATCTAGCAGTCATCAGTATTCTGAGCAAAGCTGTTTGGCAGTTAAGAGAAGTTAGTTTTCTGAGATAACATCTGAGAAAAAGAATTGATCCTCCCATGCCTAAGCTGATACTTGTGAATCAAAACCTCATTGATAGAATGAATAAGATACATTTTTTGTCTCCCTAGTAAAGTCAGGAAATAAATATTTATTTAGTACTTACAATGTGTCAGACACTGCACTAATGGCTGAAGATTTTTTAAAAATGGTTATAATAGTTCCTTCCCTCAAGCAACTCACATTCTAATGGCAAAGACAGCATGCAAATTATATATATTGTTGATATATACAGGGTGAGAGATAATTCTAAGAGGGAAAGCACTAGTAATAAGGGGAATTAAGAAAGATTTCTTATAGAAGATAGGATTTTACTTAAATTTGAAAGAAGCCAGGGGGTCCAGGAAGGGTAGATGAGAAGAGAAAACATTCCTGGAATGGAATATAGCCAGTGAAAAGTTATGAAATTGAAAGAATATTTTGGGTTTTTTTTCTCCCTAGGAAAACTGTGAGAATGTTGGTACTCTCATTTGTGAACTTCCAAAATGTCTCTGTTACCATGTACCTATACCAGTGTTTTGCAATCATATGCCATTATATTTCATTATTTTAAGGATATGTACTTAAATCCTTATGGACCCGATAAAGCAGACCTCAGCACTACTGTGAATTATGAAATGTTTTTTGAAGTAAGGCACACTTTGGCTTCTTTATAAGAATCCATGAAGAGGTTTACAAATGTATGTCTATAATTCCTGGAACGAATTAAATCTATGTTTAAAAAAAATGGTGTCAGGCAGCTGGGTAGCTCAGTGGATTGAGAGTCAGGCCTAGAGATAGGAGGTCCTAGGTTCAAATATGGCCTCAGACACTTCCCAGCTGTGTGACCCTGGGTAAGTCACTTGACGCCCATTTCCTACCCTTACCACTCTTCCACCTAGGAGCCAATACACAGAAGTTAAGGGTTTTAAAAAAATGGTGTTGGTAGAAATCATAGGATCTTAGATATAGAAAAATGTAAGGGAACTCAGATGTCAAGTCCCATGCCCTTATTTTATAAAGCAGGAAATTAAGTCTCAGAGAAATTAAGTGATTTATCCATCTGGTCCACAGTTAATAAACAACAAAGCCAAGTCTAGAATACAGATCCTTTGACTTCAAATTCAGCATCCTTTCTGCTGCACCATGTTATTTCAGGAACTCATTAAAAAATCAAACAAAAAAAAACAGCTTTATAACCACTATGAGAAATGGTCAGTTTAATCTTTAACATATTGGATTTCATTTTTGTTTATCATGTATATAATACTTTTTCCTCCATTTTTCTCTATTTTAACATCCCACAATCATATTGGCTTTGTAATCAACCTACAATATACTAATGTTCAGCATTGCCTGACCTATTCCATTTAACTATTTTAAGGACAGGTTTATTAATTGGTGTGGGTAGACCAAAGCAGACTACAGCATAAAGTAAATAGCCTTTAAGAATTGCTCTGGTTGTAATATATGATTATAATGGAATACTATTGTGCCATAAGAAATGATGAATAGGATATCTAAAAAAATACAACTTGGACAGACTTTATGAAGGGAAACAAAGTAAACGAGGAGAACATTATACACAGGAACAACAATAAAGGACAAATATCAACTATTAATAACAAGCATACTGCTTTTCGCTTGTTCTCCTTCGTGAATTTTTTTCTTGTATAAGCAATATGCATCTTCTTTCACAACATGATGACCATGGAAATGTGTATTGCCTGATAACACATGTATTGCTGTTATCATATTACCTGTCATCTTGGGAAGGGGAGAAGTAAAGAGAGAGAGAGAAGCAATATCACAAAAAGATTATTAAAAATTGCATCAATATTTATAAAAAAGAGACAATTGCTTTGGTTAAAATATTCATAACTTAGGGCTGACCTAGCAAAGAGGCTATCCAAATTTAACTAAATTTAGTTGTCTAAAGATTATTAGACAATTAATACACAGACTATCTTTGAGACATTACTCAATGTCTTTCTATCTTGACAGGACCTGACAGAGCTTCTGATCTATAGTTATAACCCCAGAGGACCCAGAGTCACTTCCATTCATTGGAAGTAGGATTTGACTTCTACTCAGTATTTTGTTGCAAAGAGAGAAGCAGTATTTATACTTAACGGAAAGTTTTATCTTAGCTTAGTGACTCTAGTCCTAATTTTAATCAGTTTACTTCTCTGATACTCTATGTATGCCTGTGAATTGAGTACATATACATACACTATTAGAAAATCCACTAAATATTTATTAGACTGATAATCTAAGCATTAAGTGAGAAAGCTTTATAAACTATACAAACACATTGAAAATACTTTCATATTGTTACATATTCTTGATGTACTATGACACAATAAATGACTATATAATAAAATGAAAGCTTTGAGAAGACAAAGTCACAAACAATTGTAAATGAAGAGATTCCTGGAAAGAATGTCAGGTACAAGAAAAACAAAGTCGCCAAATTATTCTACAGCTATTATTAAAATTCTGGATACTTTTGCAATATAAAACTCATACATCTCGTAGTGATTGGCTAAGAGGGCCTTTTATTTTTTTAATCCACTTTTAGCAGCAGTGAGAGATTATGAGAGGATTGTTTTTAATCTTCTGGAAGATCAGACTTAATGATTTTAATTTTCTCTCACTCTGTGGGTGTCTTGCTTGTAGCCTGTTGTGCAATGTTGTATCAATATGGATCAAGGTTGCTAACAGCTTATCGTTTTAGTCTTCAAAGTAAAAGTGAAAGAGTCATTATTTCTTTTGGTGTCTTTCCCATAACTAGGATAAGGAGAGAATTACATTGATGTGAAAAACAGACAAAAAGCCTTTTTTTGTCATTTTACATATATGACTTCTGAAATAGGGTTTCAAATAGCTAAAAAAAATTAGGAACCCTTTTTCACTCTTATCCAGTAAACTGAATCCTGCGTTTTTCTCAATATCTAATAAATAAGTTATTACATCTTAGATATTAAGAGATGTACCTAAATCAAGCCATGACCTTAATATACCATTATCCTGGTTTCTAAAAATTTAAGATTACTATGACAGGTCAGAATATATTAGACAACTTATGTATATAATGTATGATAATGTAGGTGCTAGTCTTCTGCAAGGTGTGCTGCCCTTAACAAATGTAAAATATTATTATTATTATTATCTTGTGTCTGTGTGTGCCTAGCTTTGATCCTCTGCACAAAGGCTATTTGATTTGCTCATTTGAAAGCAGTCAAATCCAGGTACTAAGGAAATTAGGATTCTAATCTTAAGAAGACAAGGTCACAAGTGGGTGAAGATTCCATGACAAGAGAGCAGGGTCAATTGCATATTTACACTAAGCAGAATTGCATGCTTTTATTCAAATATTTTTGAAGAGTTTGGAATTTATTTCAAAGTTACTAAAAATTTTCACTCTTTGTTACATTGGAGCAATATAACTTGAATGTAGACAGATAAAATGTTGGGGGGATCTGTCCTCCAATTAGATTTTTTGAATTTTCTAGACTAAAAGTTCTTAATCATTTTTGTGTCATAAACTCTTTAGCATTTCCCTCCAACCATGCCACAAAGGTAACCATTTATATTGAAATTGCTATTAAAATTGTTTATAATGTGTGAAATAATATATATTTCTTTATAAATGCATTTAAAATATAAATAAATTCGAGATGAAATGCATTTAACAGCATGATGATGTTCCCATAACTAGGATAAGGAGAGAATTACATCAGTGTGAAGAACAGATAAAAAAGAAGAAAGCCTTTTTTGTCAGTTTACATATATGACTTCTGAAATGGGGCTTCAAATAGCTAAAAAACATATTAGGAACTTTATAGTTTGAGTAAAAAATTTAAATTCTGTGGTAGCCTTTGACAATGATATATATATATATATATATATATATATATTATGTTGTTGGAAAATCAATGAGTTTTCAACTCTAATAATATAGATGATTTCTTTTTGGTTTGTGGACTACATTTATAATTGGGACAAATGCTCAATTTTAGTTAGTAGATGGTGAAAATAAAAATGCATTTTCCCCATTTAAATTCAAAGATTCTCTTTCAATCGGTACATGGACCTCTGACCTCTTTGTGTGGATCCCTAGTGTGTTCTCCAGAGGTGGATTAAGCAGGGAAAGAAGGTGTTCAGCCTAACTACTGTGAAAGACCCAGAAAGGACAATGAAGAAAAGAGCAGATGATGAAAATAATTGACATGGAAGACAATGCCATTGACTAGGTCTTTGAGATAGGAGAGTCCAGTCAATCTTCCAGAAGGTCCTCAGTAGAGGTTGTACTCTTTACCTGCAGAGAACTAAGAATGTGATGATATATGAGAACTTCAGCTGATATTAGAAGGAGGTCAGCCAGTCAGTTGGAAGGCATTTATTAAACACTTTTTAATTGTCCCCAGACTTTGTGCTAAGAAACAGGGATATATAAACAGACAAAAGAATGATCCCTGGACTCAGGGAGCTCTAATTCTTCTTTTGAAAAACTCTTATCTTCCTTCTTAAAATCCACATTTAAGTATTGGTTCTACATTATAAGGGCTAAGTAAATGAGGTTAAGTGACTTGCCCAAAATCAGGTAGCTAGAAAACAGTCTGAGGCTATATTTGACCCCAGGATATCCCATCTTCAGACCTGGCTTTCTATCCATTGAGATTAAGCCACTTAGCTGCCAAGGGGGGAATGAGAGGGGTGAGATGATAGCTTTAAAACTAAGAGACAACATAAAAATAACTATATACATAATAGATTCCAGTAAAAAGAAATGTAAATGAAATGAAAGAAGGGGAGAGTAATGAATGCTGGAGGGGATGTGGCAAAATTGAGACATTAATGCATTGCTGGTGGAGTTGTATTATATATATATAATAGATTCCAGTAAAAAGAAATGTAATCACTGCTTACCTGAAATGGGGCTCAGAGTAGGGGAAAAGAGGAGAGAAGGGACCAGGAAAAGCTCTTATTAAAAGATGAGGCTTGAGCCAAGTCCTCCATTTATTTATTTGTTTGTTTGTTTGTTTATTTATTTGTTTATTCATTTGTTTGTTTATTTGTACATCCATTCATTCATTCATTTTTAACATTCATTCCTTTAAAAAATTTGAGTTCCATTTTAGCCAATCTGCTAGGTGTGAGGTGATACCTCAGAGTTGTTTTGATTTGCATTTCTCTAATTATTAGAGATTTAGAACACTTTCTCATGTGCTTATTGATACTTTTGATTTCTTTACCTGAATATTGCCTATTCATGTCTCTTGCCCATTTATCAATTGGGGAATGGCTTGGTTTTTTATACAATTGATTTAACTCCTTGTATATTTGAGTAATTAGACACCTGTCAGAGTTTTTTGTTATAAAGATTTTTTCCCAATTTGTTGTTTCCCTTCTAATTTTGACTACATTGTTTTTGTTTGTAAAAAAGCTTTTTAGTTTAATATAATCAAAACCATTTAATTTACATTTTGTAATTTTCTCTAACTCTTGCTTGGTTTTAAAGTCTTTCCTTTCCCAGAGATCTGACAAGAATACTATTCTGTGTTCACTTATCTTATTTATAGTTTCCCTCTATATATTTAAGTCATTCACCCATTCTGAATTTATCTTGGTGTAGGGTGTGAGGTGTTGATCTAAACCTAATCTCTCCCATATTGTTTTCCAAATTTCCCAGCAGTTTTTGTCAAATAGTGGATTCATGTCCCAAAAGTTGGGCTCTTTGGGTTTATTGTACACTGTCTTGATGATGTCATTTACCCCGTCTATTCCACTGATCCTCCCTTCTGTCTCTTAAACAGTACCATAGTGTTTTGATGATTGTTGCTTTATAGTATAGTTTAATATCTGGTACTGCTAGGCCCCCTTCCTTCACATTTTTTTTCATTATTTCCCTTGATATTCTTGATCTTTTGTTATTCCAAATGAAATTTGTTATAGTTTTTTCTAATTCAGTAAAGAAGTTTTTTGGTAGTTTGATAGGTATGGCACTAAATAGGTAAATTAATTTGGGTAGAATTGTCAT
>NC_058132.1:534190609-534208249 GCF_016433145.1 Gracilinanus agilis
CTACCCACATTCAGAGGAAGGACTGCAGGAGAGGAAACATATAAGAAAAACAACTGCTTGAACGCATGGGTCGGGGTGGACATGATTGAGGGTGTGGACTCGAAACTACCACACCAATGCAACTACCAACAATTTGGAAATTGGTCTTGATCAAGGACACATGACAAAACTAGTGGAAATGCGCATCGGCCATGGGTGGGGGGTTTGCGGGGTGGGGGGGGTTGAAGGGGAAAGGAGGAGCATGAATCATGTAACCATGTTAAAAATGAATATTAATAAATGTTAAAAAAATAGAAAAAAATAAAAAAAAGTTAACCAAAAAAAAAAATGCCTGCCCTTTGTTCCAGCCATA
Organism: Gracilinanus agilis; assembly: GCF_016433145.1. Classification (NCBI taxonomy): domain Eukaryota; kingdom Metazoa; phylum Chordata; class Mammalia; order Didelphimorphia; family Didelphidae; genus Gracilinanus; species Gracilinanus agilis. Next base: position 534,190,962 of record NC_058132.1, read on the forward strand.
CCATTGTTGGGTTTGTACCCCAAAGCGATCATAAATAAACAGACTTGTACGAAAATATTTATAGCTGCGCTTTTTGTGGTGGCAAAAACCTGGAAAAGGAGGGTATGTCCTTCAATTAGGGAATGGCTGAACAAATTGTGGTATATGCTGGTGATGGAATACTATTGCACTCAAAGGAATAATAAACTGGAGGAGTTCCAGGTGACCTGGAAAGATCTCTAGGAATTGATGCAGAGTGAAAGGAGCCGAGCCAGAAGAACATTGTACACAGAGACTGATATACTGTGGTAAAATCGAATGTAACAGACTTCTGTACCAGCAGAAAGCAATGACACAGGACAGCTCTCAGGGATTTATGGTAAAGATGCTACCCACATTCAAAGGAAGGACTGCCAGGAGAGGAAACATATAAGAAAAACAAGTGCTTGAACACATGCATTGGGGTGGACATGATTGGGGATGTGGACTCAAAACCACCACCCCAATGCAACTATCAACAATTTGGAAATAGGTTTTGATCAATTACACAAGCTAAAACCAGTGCAAATGTGCATCGGCCATGGGCGGGTGGGGTGCGGGGGGTGAAGGGGAAAGTAGGAGCATGAATCAATATTAATAAATGTTTAAAAAAATTTGAGGGGCAGCTGGGTAGCTCAGTGGAGTGAGAGTCAAGCCTAGAGACAGGAGGTCCTAGGTTCAAACCCGGCCTCAGCCACTTCCCAGCTGTGTGACCCTGGGCAAGTCACTTGACCCCCATTGCCCACCCTTACCACTCTTCCACCTATGAGACAATACACTGAAGTACAAGGGTTTAAAAAAAATTGAGTTCCAAATTCTGTCCCTCCTTCTTGTTTCCCTGCTCATTGGAAAAGCAAGTAATATATCAGCTGTAAATAGAAAGTCATGCAAATGAGGTACTAACACACACCTACCAAACTGATCAATATGACAGAAAAGGAAAATTATAAATGCTGGAGGGGGAATGGAAACAATTGGGACATTAATGAATGGTTGGTAGAGTTGTGATCTGATCAAAATAGTTTCAAGAATAATTTGGAACTAAGCCCAAAGGGCTCTAAAACTGTGTATACTCCTTGATCTAGGAATACCACTACTAGATCTTTATCTCAGAGTTTTTTTTCTTTTTTTTTAAGTAAAAGAACCTATTTACAAAACAGTATTTATTGCAGCTATTTTTGTGGTGCCCAAAAATTGGAAATTAAGGGGTTATCTATCACTTGGGGAATGACAGAACAAATTGTGATATATGGTTGTGATGAAATACAATGGTGCCATAAGAAATGATGATGGTCAAGATGATTTTGGAAAAATATGGAAAGGTTTACATGATGTGATGCAAAGTGAAGTGAGCAGAACCAGAAAAACCCAGTGTATTTTACACAGTGGAAGTAATATTTTTTACACAGTGGCAACAAAAAAATGAATAATGAATGACCTAGTTCTCAGGAATGCAATGATCTTACACAATCCCAGAGTCTTATGATGAAAAATGCCATCTGTCTTCAGAGTAAGAATGAATGGGGGGAGGGGGAAGCTGGATGGCTCAGTGGAATGAGAGCCAGGCCTAGAGACAGGAGGTCTTAGGTTCAAATCTGGCCTCAGACACTTCCCAGCTGTGTGACCCTGGGCAAGTCACTTAACTCCCATTGCCTAGCCCTGTAACAAATAAAATTAATATAGAAGGATATATATAAAAATGATATTAGGGTTTAAAAAAAAAGAATGCATGGAGGGGGCAGTTGGGTAGCTCAGTGTAATGAGAGCCAGGTCTAGAGACAGGAGGTCCTAGGTTCAAGTCTGGTCTCAAACATTTCCTAGCTGTGTGACCTTGGGCAGGTTACTAAACCCCCATGTCCTAGTTCTTGCCACTCTTCTGCCTTTGAATCAACACTATGTATTGATTTCTAAGGGAGAAATAAGGGTTTAAAGAAAAAAAGGAAGTAATAGAGTCTGAAGGCAGACCAAAACATATTACATTTTGCTTTCTTATTATTATTGTCAGAGTTCTTTCCCACAAAATGACTAATATGGGAAAATGTTCTATATAATTGTATATAAAAATCTGTTGTAGATTGCTTACCATCTCAGGTAAAGGGAAGAAGTGGTAAGGAGTAAGGGCGAGACGGTGTAAAGGAAGGAGAGAAATTGAAACCTCAATTTTTAAAGAAAACAGATGTTAAAATTGTTTTTACATGTAATTAGGGAAAATAAAATACTACTTTCAAAAGTCATGCAAAACATATTTCAATATTTTCCATGTTGAAAAAAAGAAACAAAAAAACAAGAAAGAAAGTTTAAAAAAGTATGCTTCTATCTGTACTCAAAGTTCTTCATTCTCTTTCAAGAAAGATAGTATTTTTCATCATGGATCCTTTGGAACATTTTACTGATCAAAGTAGCTATGTCTCTCACAATTCATTGTCATAATTTTGCTGTTACTGTGTACAATATTCTTCTGGTTCTGCCTACTTCACTTTGCATTAGTTCATATGTCTTCCCAGATTTTCTGAAACTATCCTCATCATTTCTTATAGCATAATAATATCTCATTGAAATAATATGCCACATCTACTTGATCGGCCATTCTTCAGTTGATGGTTATCCCCCCAAATTTCCAATTCTTTGTCACCACAAAAAAAAACACAAAGTTTTTTGTACAAATAAGTCCTTTTAGCTTTTCTTTCATATAATGATAATATATGCATAATCTTAAAGCTCTTTAGGCAGAGTGACAATTTTTTTCAAGAATAATAGGACAGGTTCACAAATACACCAATAGTGCATTAGAGTGGCTATTTTTCCTCATCCCCACTAGCATTTGTATTTTTCTTTTTCTGTCATATTAGCCAAGAGACATGGTACCTCAGAGTTCTTTTAATTTGTACTTGTCTTTTTCATATGTGATGATAGTGTTCTTTTTTCCCTTAAAACTCCCTGTTCATATCCTTTGACAATAAATTAACTGAAGTATGGTTCTTATTTTTATAAATTTGACTCCATTCTTTAAATATTTGAGAAATGATGTCTTTATCAGAGAAGTGTACTGCTTCCTGCTTGATTTTTAAGTTTGGTTGCATTAGTCTTGTTTCTGCAAAATATTTTTATTCTCATGTAATCGAAATTATTCACTTTACTTCCTATGACTGTGTTTCTCTCTTTTATGGTCATTAACTATTATCTTATCCAAAGAGAACTTTCCATTTCCCCCTTATACCTAAATCATGCACCCATTTTTACCTTATCTTGGTTTAATGTGTGAGATGTTAGTTTATGACTAGTTTCTGCCAAACTGTTGCACCAAATCTTGAAGTTAGATGGGGAAATTTGTAGGTAGAGGAGAGGAAGAAAAACATTACAGGGGCATGGGGCATACCTAATGAAGAGGAATAGTCAGAAGAATGAACTAGTATCCCATACAAGAAAAACCTTAACTCCACTGTTTGATCACATATTACAAGGTCTAGAGTAAAGAATATGAAAATTAGAAAGGTAAAAAGGAGCCTCATTGTGAAGATCTCTAAAAATCAAAAGTTGATTTTTTTAAAAATGCATATATGTGGAAGCACATTCACTAGGAAGGGAGACCTCCCTTCACTTCAATGTTTGAGGAAAAGCTCTGTTTTCATAGTTTTAAGCATGATTCTGTAGAGAAATCAGAAGATATGAAAGTCGATGACAGAACAGTAAACTCTTGCTTCCAGCAATATAGATTGGGGATTCTGAGAGAGGAATGGGCACACTGTAGCTCTAACCTAATCTCTACCTGTGAACAGGACCTCGTCTATAGAAAGGACCACTAAAACCAACTCCAGTTTCAGCTCTTGTCTAATACTCTCCCCAAAAGTGACATCCTCAGCCATTTACAGGATACCTGAGGTTGAGAACCTAGGTCTAAAAGTAATGCATTCCTGTCCTTGGCAGGGAAACTCCTTCATTTTATTTGAGTAATAACGAGGCAGAATGGGTGATTGCCAAATGAAAGGAACTCTCTCCTGCCCCAATTTCTTCTGTCATCTCACCTCCATTCACTTCAGTCCTACCCATCTTTTTTATTCCTGGCTTCTAGAAGGCCGTTTCTATCATCAATAAGCTTCCCTTCATTTTAGACTTCCTTCTCCTGTGTCTGTTCCATCTCTTAGCACCCAGAAGGACCTTGTATTCTTCTCAGCTAGGGCAATAGGAGGTATAACGGATAAACATTTAAATGCATCAGAAAGCCCAGAGTTCCAACACAGTCTTACATACTGGCGAGGTAACCCTGAGAAATTTACTTAATCTTTATTAACCTCAGGTTCCTTAACTGCAAAATTGGGATGTCAGGATCATTTAACTTACAGAAGTGTTGAACAGACAAAATGACTAGCACACAGTAGATGCTTAATAAATGTTTATTCCCTTTCCTTCTCACCATCCTCTTCTCAAAGACAATTCATCCCCAATCATCTAATGGAGTAAAGGATGTTCCTTTTCTTATTATATCTCTATGATAACACAGAGAGAGTTAAATATATTGCTTGCTTCCTATTTCCCCTTACTGACTCTTTTCTCTGCTATAGTCCATCACTCAGCAATCCTTTCTCTTTCTTTTCTAAATTTATTTGTAATAACTCAGATGAGATTCTGGCAGTGATCTTCTGACCTTCCAGGCATTCCCCAGGCTTTTTCATTGATGATGGATTTTACAGTCTTGTCCTCTCAAATATCACAGTCTCACTTTTTCAATTTCCTCAACTCCCACCATCTGCTTCTTTATTCTACCTTAGCCTCACAAGGAGAATCACACCTTTGATCTTATCATCACCAATATGATCCACTTTTATGACCATGAATTCACAAATTTCATTATCTAATCATAACTCACTTACAGTTCATAAGTCCCTCTGCCTCACTCCTAAATCTATTATTTTTCCCCACCACGACCTTAATTCTCCCTCACTCTATTAAGTAGGCTTTTGTTCCATCACTTTATGGATTTACTTTAATCTCTTCCCCAACATGATCCTATAGCTAAACATTTCAAAGGTATACAGCACTATTCACTCCTTGTCACTCCTCAACTGTGGATTGTACCTATGATATGCCCTATCCTAGTCTTTTGGCAGGCTCCTAAATTGTGAAGGATGATATCTTACGGTGGGCAACAAGATGGCACAGTGGATAGAGTGCTGGGACTAGCATAAAGAATAGAGTTCGAACACAGCTGTAGACACTTCCTAATAGTCTACCCCTTTGCAAAGCACTTAAAACTCTTTTCTGCTCCATTTTCTCACCTGTGAAAAGGGCAAAATGACAAATGTGGGAGGAGATGTGGAAAAGCAGATACTAACACATTGTTGGTAGAATTGTGAAGTGATCTAAAATTTTAGAGCATAACCTGAAATTATACTTAGTTATAAAACTGTATATACCTTTTGACCCAGTAATGCTACTATTAGGTTCATTAACTAAGGTGATTAAGGAAAAAGGAAATGAAACTATGTTCTAATGTACTTATAATAGTTCCCTTTGTGGTAGCAAATAAATGGAAATTGAAGGGATGTCCACAATTGGGGAATGACTGAACAAGTTACAGTACATAATTTTAATACAATACTATTACACCATAAGAAATGATGAATAAGATGTTCACAAAAGAAACCTGTGAAGACTTATGTGAAGTGAGCAGCACAAGGAGAACATTGTACACAGTAACAACAATAATGTATGATGATCAAATTAAATGATTTGTTTATTATAAGTAAGGCAAGGATTCAGGATAACTCCAAGGAACTCCTGATGAAAAAGGATATCTACTATCATAGAAGGAATGGAATCTGAATGCATATTGAACATGCCATTCTTCACTTTATTTCCTTCATGAATTTTCTCTACTATAAGCAATATGTGTCATTTCACAGGGAAATATGTATTATATTATAATACATATATAGTTTGTATTATATTACTCACCTTCTTGGTATAGGGGAGGGTTGGATGGGAAGAGAAAAAAGAATGAGACATATTTTTGGACATAGTTAATGTAAGAACTTGTTTCTTTTGGGCAAGCATGTTTATCATAATTCATAACATTTCTAACAAAACATTTGTATTATATTATTGTTACATATTTTAAATATACAACAATATTTTATATAAAAATAAATTTTAACTCACAAAAAAGAACATTAGCTTGTCAGAAGACCAATGTTAAGAGTCTAGATTTATTCATTTCTGTTCTCATAGCATATTACTCTGCTGAGCCTCAGTTTCCTCATCTGTAAAATGAGAAAAATAATATTTGCTTTGTCTGATTCTACCAGTTTGCTGTGATGGGGAAAAGGAGCTACAGAAGGAAATAGTAAACCAATTCGTATCTTTTTCAAGAAAATCCCAAATGGGGACAGGAAGAATCCAACAGGACTAAACAACAATAATAAATATCTTACAATGGTGGTGGTGTTTGGGTTCACAACAAATTAATGTTATCTAATATAAGCTGGGTGGCTCAGTGGATTGAGAGCCAGGCCTAGAGACTGGAGGTCCTAGGTTCAAGTCCGGCCTCGGACACTTCCAGCTGTGTGACCTTGGGCAAGTCACTTGACCCCTATTGCCCACCCTTACCACTCCTGGGCCAAGGATGGTCCCTAGCCCGGATGAAAAAGGAGGAGGGTTGGGCGTGGGGCTAGCAACCCCACCCTGTAAAAACTACATCTGCTAAAGAAACTGCAACCTAAAGTGGGGGCAGCTGGGCTAGCTCAGTGGATTGGGAGCCAGGCCTAGAGACGAAGGGTCCTAGGTTCAAATCCAGACTCAGACACTTCCCAGCTGGGTGACCCTGAGCGACTGTGTGACCCATTGCCTACTGGTTGTGGCCCTATGCTCCTAGAATGGAGTCCCAGGATAAAAAAAAAAAATATATATATATATATATATATAGATATAGATATATATATTAAGCTGGACCATCACTAGGGTGAAACAATCCTTTTAAGTATTCCCTTACAAATTCTCTATCACACTCTCCATAATAAGTATTCTAATTTCATTTTCTTTTCCTCCACCCTCTCATTAAATCTTCTACTACAACTTCATCTCATACAGCACTGAAAAAGGAAAGAGAATGAGCTTCTTCTTCTTCCTTATTCTGCTTTTCACCACTCAGTCTTGCTTTCTGATTCCAATTTGGTTTCTGACCTCATCACTAAAGAGAATTCCCTTGTCAAAGTTACTAATGATTTCTTAATTCCCAAATTTTATGGTCTTTTATCAGTCTTGATGTTTGTTTATATCTCTCCAGCATTTGACGAGATTGGCCACTGATTACTTTTTCTTTCTCTGTTTTTTTGATACAGTTCTCTATTATTTCTCATCCTATCTGTTTACTTTAAAAGCATAAGATAATGGTCCATATTCAAAAACTTGACTGTGGAGACACACAACATTAAATGTTATTTTGATCTGAGCCCAACTCTTTTGAGTCCTGCACCTCCTAGGGTTTCCATTACAATCTCTATGTAGATTATTCTCACATAGATTAGATCCATTTGGCTGTGATCTCTTTCCTCAGTTCTAATCCCACATCACTACCTAATGTTTTGGACATTATGAACTGTCTCATAACTGACTCAAATCAACATTTCTAAGACAGAACCTATTTTTACCAAAACTAACACCTCTTCTGACCTGCTTTTCTTTAAATTGAATATTCTTTCAGTCATCTAAATTCACAAATTCTTAATCATGACTGAACCCTATGTTGACTCATTCTACATATTAATTAGTTGCCAATTATAGGTTCATAACAACTCATATCTGTCCTCTTTTCCCTATTTAGAGGGCAATAATAGCTGAATTCATATTTGAGCTCTCTGTTCTGTTTTTCTATTTCTTTCCTCTTGCACTCTCTCCTCCCATTCTTTTCTTTCTCCTTCTCTCCTTCTTTCTTCTTATCTTTGTCTTCGTATTTCTCCCAACATAAGTTTCTTTAAGTATAGGCCTGGTTATATTTGTTACTTTGAACAACATTTTTTCAATGGCCTCCTATTGCTTAACAAGTAAAGTTCACATTATTTTTTAGCCTTTTTCTTACAGGATTAATCTCCATATACTTTATGCCTCAGACAAATTGCATCAGACATATTCCTTAAACATCTCTCTGCCTGTGTTTCTTATGTTCTCATTTTTTTCCTTCCTGCTTCTTGTTCTATTGAATTCTTCCACATCAGTTAAAGCTGTTATGAGGAAATTTTGAGGAAAGGTGTGGTATAAGGAAATTTGAAAGGAGGATGTTGGAGATTTGCTAAGTGGGTAACCTCTGGCTCTATGGCAGTTTTGGGCAATTTTAAAAGCGGTCCTGACTCATCTGTTTAACTATTATAAGGCATCTGATTCAAAACAAGAAAATGATAACAAGGAACTAGTTGAGAACATAAAACTACTGTTCCAAGTGTTGAGGCAATTACATGAAGGGAATGAACTCAATAAGCATACCATCTTACAACTTGAAATCGTAGAATCAAAATTTTTTTGGGAAAAAGGAAACAGAGAAAGATCAACCAATACAGAATGCAGTGGTCTCTGTCCTACCAATAGTAGACAGGACTATTGTGCAACCTGGAGAGGGGTTGGTGATGTCAAAACATACAAGGCATTCACTCCTAGTGATATGGAGGTTTTAAAACGCCGTTTTCCCAGATTCTATGAAAAACCTTACAAAAGTCTAAAAGAATTAAAGCGGGTGTTCACACTTTTTAACCCTAGTTTCGACGATGTTGAATTTCTTTTGGGGAAATTTTACACTCCCTCGGAAAAGGAAAAATTCCTGACCGAAACTAGAACCAACCCAAATTTAGAATCATGGCAGATTCTATAAATAGGTATTGGAATGCAAGGGGGCATATATGAAGTTGCTATGAGAATTTCACAGAGGTGCAAAATTTGTATGCATTACAACCAGAAAATCACAAAAGTTCATAGTCTGGGAGGAAAACCTTTAGCTTACACACCATTTGAATGCTTACAAATTGATTACATCACAATGCCAAGGAGTAATGGTTATAGATATGCTTTAGTAATAGTGGATAGATTAACTAAATGGCCAGAAGCTTTTCCAGCAAAGCGTAACACCTCAGCTTTTGTTGTGAAAATCTTACTAAGAGAATTAATACCTAGATTCTCTATACCATTACATATTGCATCAGATTCTGGGTCCCATTTCGCAAATAAGATTCTAGCTACAGTTTATGAAATATTAGGAATTAAGAGACATCTACACTCAATATTTAGGCCACAATCTAGTGGGCAGATTGAATGAGTGAATAAAAGTCTAAAAAATCTTATAGCAAAATTATGTGCAGAATCTCATATGAAATGGCCTGATGCATTGCCATTAGCACTATTCCACCTAAGAAGCCAACCCAACAGCATCACACATATTTCACCATTTGAAATGCTGTATGGACATCCACCATTCCATGGCAAAGCACCTCAGAGCATTCGCAAATTATCACACCTAGGTATGGAATGCAAGCTATATGAATATATCAAATTGCTCAAGCAACGATTAAATCAACTTCACAAATTAGGCTTGATACATCAAAGAGTACCTTTTGATTTTGATCTACACAACTTCCAACCCGGAGATTATGTTTATACCAGAAACTTCGCTAGGAAGACTGTGTTAGAACCCAAATGGCTTGGACCTTTCCAAATAATATTAACAACTCCAAGTGCAATCCAAATTGAAGGAAAAGATCCGTGATTCCATGTCACCCATGTCAAGCCAGCTAAAGACATGTCCCTACAACAACAACCACAAGACCCAGAAACTATGCATAACAAAGATCAATTAGCACCAACTGAACAATCAAGCAAGTCCTCAGTAAATCCAAAATCTATTCATAAGACCATAGAAACAGAGCAGCAAACAGAACAACAATCAGAGCATGAATCAGAAGCAGAAGTAGACCAAGAACCAGTAAACAATCAGATTTTACACCCAAATGATTATCCCAATCTCGATCACTTAGAGGAATCATCTGTAAATAATTATGATAATGAAAAAGAATCAATGAAGGAAGAAGACACAACATTTAATTTGCAATCAATACCAGATCTAGAAACTGATGACGATGAATGAATGAAAGCACAAAGACTTAATCACGAACTTTTATTTTTTGGTTACCTATAATAATCATCTTTATTAAAATCATAAAAAAAAAGAAGAGAAAAAATCACATATGATAGACATTTAAAAATTTGTTCCTGACACAAGTCAGAAGGTGACAAGTGCTGGTGCATCAAAGCAACACAAATCAGAAGTTGACAAGCGCGGGTGCATCGAACATCTCACTTGTTGCTGACTATGCAGATCTTCACGAGGACCGCAAACCTGAGAACTACAAAGACATCTTTGACTAAATACATCTATCGTGAAGAGGACATCCACACTGTGAAGAGGAACATCGAATCAGCGTGGGACACATGTATTTGGAAAAGAGATAACTTACACCCAACAGAATTCTCACTGCACACAACACTAGATTTCATCCAAGCAGTACATGCTAATTGCAAAAGAATTCCGGTGGAGTAAGTATGTAACACGTCATTACACGGATAAGTCAATAGACAACACATAAAACATTTTCCTGACTTCACATTTACATGTGAAACATAAACGTTTACTTAAGAGAGAAGGGTATATCTGCCTTAGTAAAAGAAAGTCTCTTACTATGGTACAGACACCGTTTTACTCAAATCACCTGACATGTCATGTACATATCTAATTTTGATTATTAACCATTAGCAATAAGTTTACTAACACACAGGGACAATTTAGTTAGTTTAGTAAGTTAGTACAGGGACAGATCTTTCTAAAATTTTCTTTGTAAATATTGTACATAACAAAGGTCTATGGTTTAACCAATAGACTTACAAAAGATATAGGCTTACTTATTATTACTAACATTTCTAACATAGGCATAAGTGTACTAACCTATTCATACACTAACTTTAGCAAGAGAACTACAATTTAGAAGCATATTTTGAAAAAAACTTGCAAAACTTTTCTTAGTTAATATTATCTGAGTAGTTCATAAAATTAGGTAATGCATAGATAGAATTCATTACTTTGTTCTAGTTAGCAAAAATTAGCCTTAAAAATGTGTGAATGTTTAAAATGTAATTTATTTTCCTTTCTGTTCAAAATTTTTTTGGAAAAAAATGAAATCCCCATTAGTTGTAGCATAGTTTAGGAGATAGCAACCTTTTATTATTTTGCAAACTTAGTTAGGGATAAGAGCTTAGTAAGAATTTAGCTTAGTATAAGAGTAGTAATCCCTTAGACTTTAGTTACTATTAAAATAGTGCTAGTTGCACATTTTGAAAGGAAAAGGGGCATTTGTAGTATACAGAATTGGGGTCATATAGTTTTTTCTAGCTTTGGCTGAGTTCCAAATGCTGTTAGGAATCTTGAGGAAAGGGGCAGTTGGCTGGATCTTCCGTGGAGGGAGGTTGTGAATGAGCCGAGGTGCTTTGATTACCTAGCTTTAATATTGAAATTTAGCCTAGCTTTGATATATTTACTTAAGAAATTATTATTTTAGATAAACCCTTTATATCTTCCTTTCCTAATACCATCCCTGCCTTCCCTCCCTTACCTTATATGTCTGTGGAGTTAATAAGGAGAGTAATTAGAGAGGAGTTAAATCTGTGAAGAGTTACCTGATTGACAGCATTAGTTATAGTTAGTCAGTCATCATTTATTCCCTTTAGATAGTAATAGCACTTAGTAAAGCTGAGTTTAAAGGCAGGTCCTTACTCAGACTCCATCTTTGCTTCCCTTCCCCCACCTGAGGTTCCTGAGACAACTGATAGGGCTTTCCTTTGATCCACCTTCCTAACAAACATCCTTCAAACAAAATAAACCCTTTTGTGTTTCAACAGCCCTATTAGTATAATTTGTCTGTTAGTTATCAAGAGGGAAGAAGAGGGAAAGAGACAACATACTCTGGGCTTAGAGGGAAGCTGGGGCATCCATCTTGAAGGAAGGTGTTACTTCAAAACAGGTCCCTTCCTGTGAAATTAACTAAAGCCTGTTTGTTAATTTCAGTCTAGTCTATTTCCCTCAGCTTGTGTTTGAGTCTCAGTCCCAGTCTGTAAGCCTGTTGTGTTTGTCTGTTTAGGTTAACTTCTCTTTTCCCTGAAGATCTCTGTTTCCCTTCTGTGTTATACTCCTGACTTCAGTCCTATTATACCCTGAATCTCCTTTAATCCCAGCCTACCTGTAACCGAGATTACCCACTTAGCAAATCTCCAATATCCTCCTTTCAAATTTCCTTATACCACACCTTTCCTCAAGATTCCAAACCCCTAACAGCTTTTGGAATTCAGCCAAAGCTAGAAAAAACTATATCACCCCAATTCTGTATACTACAAAGCTAAGATCAAAAGTTTACTTCTCCATCAAGCCTCCTTTGGTAGATTGTTCTTCTCCTACCCCAATTCCTTTTTCTGGTCTTCTTCTTCTTCCTGGTCTTGGTACTGTTCCTGATCCTCCTTCTCTTTCTCCCCATAATCCCTGGCATTTATAGAGAATTTAAAGTTTGGAAAGGTACTTTACATAGAGTATCCTCATGAGAATACTGTGCTATGGGTGTTTTTTATTATTCCTATTTTATAGATGCAAAATATAAAGTTATAAAGGAGTTAAAAAACAAGTCTAGCTAGGCTCACAAACATAGAAATGTCAAAATTACTATGTAAACTACAGTCTTCCTTATTCCTATTCAAACACTTTATCCATTAAACAATATTGTCCTTCATTACACTCCAGTGACTACTCATTCCCCAAGGCTTGGATGGCAATCAACTTTGCAAATATGCAATGCACTTACTAGGGGAGTATTATGAATGATTTTTCAAATTACTATGGCACAAGTTACAAGTGAATTACTAAATACAAACATGTATTTGTAACACATGTCCCTCTCATAGACTGGGACTATATCTTATTTAATCTTCTTTGGCCTAGTGCCACTATCACCTGACTCAAAAAATCTAGCTTATTGCCCTGTATTAACCAGGTAATTTTTTAAAAGTTCTCAGAAATGAACTGAATTGAAAAAAATCTATAAAAGAGTAAAAAAGAAAAACATTCATGATGTTGAAAGGTAATCTAGTATTAAAGGGTTGACAAATAGAAATACATGACCCAAAGTAGAAATCATAGATGAAATATCACCTTTAGATCTAAATAATTAATATAAGGCTCTACTTGTGGAGGGTAAATTACAGTCATTTTAAAAGAAAGAACAGAAGTTTTAAAAAATCCACATTTATTCACTCAAGTTATTTCATTTTAAAACTTTTATTAATATTTCCTATTTTTCATAAGAAATTATATTAACATCTCAATTTATCCCTTCTTTCTCTACTTATTCAGAAAGGGATTCATTCTTGAGGGGAGATGTCTATGCTTTCCCAAAGGAATCCTGCCCTCTTTTTACAGAAATCTGTTTTTTGAACATAGTCCAAATACTTTTGAGTAAGCCTCCTGTAACTTTCATTTTCTCTTAGTCTACATCTATGGCTGGTCCACTAACCAAATTGCTTGTAATAAGACTGAAAGTAGTTCCCTTCATGATCTAGCGGGCATTTAGCAAGCAAGCTACAAATGCTTAGATATTCATCAATATGGATAAAGGTGTCCTTGGCAGAAGAATTATCTATTAAAAATATTAGACCACTGGAATTTAGTCCCTGATGTACTCGGAAATTAATTTCAATTTAGGTTGTTCTCATTGTTATAGTAAAATTGATTGTTTTAATGGGCCAAGCCTCTCCATTAGCAATATTTTTATTATGGGCATAAATGAATATAAAATATAATTAAATCTAAATTAATTTAATGCCTAGAATAACTTAAAACTCATTCATTTTTACCAACATCAAACTCCACCACTAAACAAAGTTTCAAATCTTCTTGATTACAATTTTTAAAACCATAAACTTCATTTAAAAATTTTAGTTTAAATCTAATCTTCCTATCACTAAAACCAAAATCATTTTCTACATTTACATTACCAAATGGTTTTTGATGGCTACGAAAGGGAAATGTGCTACAAGAGAGACTAGATAATTTAGGAATAATGAGATGAATGAAAATTGTTTAAGCACTAATAAAGTTATGGCATAATAACAATAATGTCATATTGAAAAATCAACATTGCCCATCAGATAACTCTCAACACTAGATATTCATTAGAGGAAAACTAGAAAGTAGATAATAAAGCTTGCTAGAATAAAACAAAATATCCCCCCTCAGGGACAGAAATCTATCAGTAGTTCATTACCTGGAGACTAATTTCCTTTCCTAGTATCACACCTGTGTGCTTTCATGGAGTGCTTCCAATGGAAGTAAACACAAAGTACAACACAGGAGTTATCATTTCACCTTCATGATGCCTTTGCCACAAATAAGGCAATCTCCCTCTGATTGCTGTGTCCTAGCTGAACAGCTTGTTGCTGTTCTTCCAAACATTCTACAGCTGTGCTGCAATAACCACAAATCACACCCTGGCATCAAATCAACAAATATTTATTGAATGCCCACTATGTGCAAGATACCCTGCAGGGAAATTGGACTTGCAGAGTTGGGATACCCTTTTTGAATTTTTTTTCCTGTTCCAACAAAGGGTCTTGCCCTTTAAAATCAATATCAAAATAAAAGAATTAAAAATAACTCAAAGAAAAGGTGTATAAAATCAGGCTTTAGTAAGATTCTGCTTACCAGAGATACCAGAGAATCTTACTCATGGGTCGCAGGATATTGACTGTACACATCTCTAAATCATGACCTTGTCAGTCAGTCAGTCAATAAGCATTTATTTATTACCTGGTATATGTAAGGTGCTATTCTAAACATTGAGGATACACAGAAAGGCAGAGGATAATGCTAGCTGAAACTCCAATCTAATAATGGAGACAACAATGAAAACCATACAAAAAATTATAAGCATCCACACACTCAGTCCTTCTTCGAATGTTGACTATCTGTATGACATTGAACAAATCATTTAAGAGTACCAGATTATGGATCTGTAAAGTAATTGAGGAGGGGAGTAGAGAAAAAGACAATATTGAATGAGATGGACTATGAGTTCCCTTCCAATTCTAAATATATGATCTTATGATCACTGAACTCTGTAAATCATAATCCCCCCAAAAGTTTATTGGCATTTAGTCTACTTGTTTTTTGTTTGTTTGTCTTGGTTATCTCTGACTCTTGACTATGACTTGCCATGCCCCATTCCCATTTCCACAACTCACCCTCTAACTAGAACCATGATTCTGATATCTGTTTCCTTTTTCTTTTTTACCACTTATCTCTGTACACAAGTAACATTTGAAGGATTTATTTATAATAAGGTTAATTTGCACAAAAGGAAAAGAATATTAGTTTAATGGAAAGATGGATGATAAGTTCTCTTGTGGGAGGGGAAAAGTGAAGATAATTATTTTTGTTTCCTTGTAATTGTTTTTGCAATATAATGCCACTTTTAATAGTAGATTATAAGCAGGAACTGAACCTCATACCTCTTCTAAGGGCAAAACTGGGGATCAGAAAAAGAAACCTGCTCCAATGATTCTAAATTTCAGGATTGATTTAGGTACTGTTGAGTAGTTTTCTCTCTTTTTTTTTTAACCTAAGGGCAATAAGTGACATCATTTGAAAATATATTCAGTCATCTATTCTCAAGCTAAAACTATAAATATTTTCAAGGTCACCATACTATAGCTTATTTGCCAATATGTGTTGCAAAAGATGAATAGAGAAATTTTCTTTTAAAAATCAATGTATGTTCCGGGTTAAGATGGCAGCAGAGTAAGAAGCAGCTCTTAACCTCTCCTGACCGAAAAACACAAAACTCCTCAAGGGGACATAAAAACAAGTCCAGATGAACGGAGGAACCCCCACAACAGGGCACAGCGTGGAAGGTACGTGGAATCCAGGCATTTCCATGCTATAAAAGGGTGAAACAGCCCTCAGGAAATCGCGGGCTGAGTAACCACCCCACCCCCACCCCCTCCAGACACAACACCTGTGGCTCAGAAGCCAGCTAAAAAGAAATAGAGCAAGTTTGGGGCACCCATTGAGTCATTGGCAGCTCCGGGGCCTGTTCCTGAGAGCAGCAAGACTTAGGACCCCATTAAGCCAAAGAATGCAAGCTAAATCTGAGTGCGCGGGAGCAGGACGCAGGGCGCACAGCGCAGGCTGAGCAGAACTCAGGCACTGAGGAGGCTTGGGTGGAGGCAGACACAGCCAGGAACTAAAGCCTAAGTGGGGAACCAGTGTGGACAGGTATACGACTGTGGAAGCAGCGCCCTGAGACTTGTAAAGAAACCTCTGGCAGAAGATCAAGCAAGGGGGCCCACCAGGGGGCTTGACCTTGGAAAAAACCAGAACTCAGACCTCAGGAGCCAATAGATCGCGGTCAGACACTGAGCGCGAGGATAAATCTGAGAAGCTGCTGGGGTAATGATGGCTACTCAGCCTCAGGAAGTTCAGAAGAGAAAGAATAACAACAAGAAAAAGAAGTCTTTAACACTCGACAGCTTTTACACAGAGAAAATACAGACAACCAAGCAAACAGAGGAGGAGAA
This sequence comes from Gracilinanus agilis, assembly GCF_016433145.1. Lineage (NCBI taxonomy): Eukaryota > Metazoa > Chordata > Mammalia > Didelphimorphia > Didelphidae > Gracilinanus > Gracilinanus agilis. Next base: position 534,207,624 of record NC_058132.1, read on the forward strand.
CAAACAACCATCCAGACACTCCCCAAATAAGGAAAACTCCTCACAAGCTATGGAAGAGTTCAAAATTGAGATTTTGAGGAAAATGGAAGAGATCTGGCAAGAAAATCACTGTTTAAAAGGTAGAATCATGCAATTGGAAAGTGAGGCTCAGAAATCAAATGAACTGATAAGCAAATTGAACTCCAGAATTGACCAGATTGAAAAGGAATACCAGAAGATTATGGCCGAAAACCAAAAGATTATAGCTGAAAATCAATCCCTAAAGGCTAGAATTGAGCAAGTAGAAACTAATGATCTCTCAAGACAACAAGAACAAATAAAACAAAGCCAAAAGACTGAAAAAATAGAAGGAAACATGAAATATCTCAATGAGAGAGTGACAGACCAAGAAAACCGGTCTAGAAGAGACAATTTGAGAATAATCGGTCTTTCAGAAAAACCAGAAATTAATAGAAACCTGGACTCCATACTAACAGAAATAATTCAGCAAAATTGCCCTGAAGTCCTACAAGAGGGCAACATAGACATTGAAAGGATCCATAGAACACCCAGTACATTCGATCAAGAAAGGAAAACACCAAGAAATATCATTGCAAAATTCAAGAGTTTCCAAGCAAAAGAAAAAA
>NC_058132.1:534208649-534269345 GCF_016433145.1 Gracilinanus agilis
AAAAAATCAAGCCATTCCCCAATTGATAAATGGGCAAGAGACATGAATAGGCAATTTTCAGGTAAAGGAATCAAAAGTATCAATAAGCACATGAGAAAGTGTCCCAAATCTCTAATAATTAGAGAAATGCAAATCAAAACAACTCTGAGGTATCACCTCACACCTAGCAGATTGGCTAAAATGAAAGAAGGGGAGAGTAATGAATGTTGGAGGGGATGTGGCAAAATCGGGACATTAATGCATTGCTGGTGGAGCTGTGAACTGATCCAGCCATTCTGGCTGGCAATTTGGAATCATGCTCAAAGGGCTATAAAAGAATGCCTGCCCTTTGATCCAGCCATACCATTGCTGGGTTTGTACCTGTGTAAATAGAATAGCCAGATCCCATTTAATAGTCAAAAATCTACTCGACCTAGGCGTGCTAATGATGTCACTCCCACCTCCCTTAGTGGGGAGGGGAGAAGAGTTACCCACACGTGACAATAAGTAACAAATCAAGAATAAGGGACTGCCCTTTGGGCAGTCCAAATCAATGTAGGAACTGCCATTTGTCCATTTGAATTAGAGGTGGACCACAGGAAGTGATGAAAGACACATTCTCTTTAAGTAAGTTAGTGAACTTCCTGTAGAGTGAGTTGGCGTCTGGAACTGGAAGAAGAAGCATCTCCTGAGACCACAGACAGATTACACTCTGTATTGTCACGTGGGTAAGTTAGGCTGGCTTCCTTGGCCTAGCTGGGCCAATTCTAAACTCTGCCTATCCGGCTGTTGGGCCTTGCGGCTTACAGCTTCATTTATTCAGTCTTCTACCTCCCTCTTCTCTTTATCCCTACTCACTTTCCTGATTGTAAATAAACTCCTCAACCCGATGCTGACTTGGGTCTGATTTAATTACGGAATCAACCTGAATTGTTGATTCCTGGCGGCCACATATTTTAAAGATATAACTATAATAACTAAATTTTAATTCTTACATACCCCAAAGCGATCATAGATAAACAGACTTGTAAGAAAATATTCATAGCTGCGCTTTTTGTGGTGGCAACAAATTGGAAAAGGAGGGTATGTCCTTCAATTGGGGAATGGCTGAACAAACTGTGGTATATGCGGGTGATGGAATACTATTGTGCTAAAAGGAATAATAAACTGGGGTGCGGGGGTGGGTTGAAGGGGAATGGTGGAGCATGAATCATGTAACCATGTTAAAAATGAATATTAATAAATGTTAAAAAAAATCAATGTATGCTCCAAAATAAATTAAATATATTTTAATATTTAATGTTTCATTGCAAAAGTGGGTATAGGGAAGAATGATGAAGAGGAACTATGAAAATATGATTTAGGACTAAAAAACAAAAGATGATGAAAACTTAAGAAATTACTGATTTTTTTTTTGCTTCATGGTATATCATAAAAACTTTCACTAGAAGAGTTTTTTTAGAACACGGTGAGCAACAAATAACATACAAAAATAAAAATAATTTATTTTAGCAAATAGGAAACAACTCATTGCCAATGTTGGTGGCATTTCCAAATTCATTCCCTGTTTTTAGCAAGACTGGTCATTTATTAAAGCAAAATGAAAACCAATTCCAAGCACATAGCACAGTACCTGCATGATGTTGTTTTTTAAATAAAAACTTATTTACCTGACTTGATCTATCAGAATTCTCCAAATTGAATCTCTTCTTGATTTCTTTTTCCTAGAATACAGCTCTTAAAGAACTTGAATTAATATCCTATTTTGTGTTTTTAAATAAAATGAAAATATAACATGGCAATTATAAAAATATAATGAGGAATTGTGTCTAGTATTTCTTTTAAAGGATCTTTCATTATTTTAAATTAATTTCAATTTTGTCATTCTGAACTTGAGAAATGCTAATAAACAGGTTGTGGTTTTGGTTGCTGTTGTCCAGTCTTTTCAGTCATTTCTGACTCTACATGACACCATTTGGAATTTTCTTGGCAAAGATATAGGAATGGCTTGCCATTTCCTTCCCTAATTTATTTTACAGATTAGGACCCAAGGCAAGCAGAGATGAGTGACTTGCTCTGGGTCAAGCAGCTTGTAAGTATTATAAGCCAAATTTGGATTCAGTTCTTCCTCACTCCAGACCCAGTGCTCTAACCACTAATCAATCTATCTCATAATATAATAAACATGAGTATTGCCAAATATATAAAAAAAGGGGGGGGGGAATATGAGACATGAGGGATAGTCAGGTAGCTCAGGGATTGAAAGCCAGGCTTGCAAATGAGAGGTTCTGGGTTCAAATTTGGCCGCAGATACTTTCTAGCTGTGTGAAACTGAGCAAGTCTCTTGACCCCATCACCTAGCTCTTCCCACTTTTCTGCCTTAGTACTAATACTCAATAATGATTCCAAAGCAGAAGATAAGAGTTTTAAAAAAAAAAACAGAGTATGAGTCATGAAACCCCAAATCTCCATTGCATCTGACTTTTTTCTTTTCAGAGTACATAATAAATTCAGTACCATAATTTCAGAAGTGTTCTACTAATCTGGTTCCCTCAGATTGCGAAGGAACTTGGATTTTTAAAAGCCAACACAAAAAATGAACATTTCTTTTTTTATAATTAAAGCGGTGGTTCTCCAAGTGTAGTTTTTGTACTAGGGTTTTCCAGGTTCAAATTGTTTTCATGATCTAAGACATTGATATATTAACCATCACTTCTCCTTTCCAATCTCATATCTGTGAGGTTGAGTTTTCTTCACATATTTGAATGAGAACAATATATTGCAACAGACTGAATCCAGAAGCAGATATGAGAATCCAGGTTTGTTTGTTTTTTCTATTTAAATATATATTAAAGGGCTTTGGAAAAATGTGTAAAACAATGCCACTCCCCCTTTATAAAAATTTTAGTAAATATAATTATTTTCCTTAAGCTATGTAATGTTAACATATATTAATTTATTATACACATTTAAATGCATTAATAAAATATTTTTAAATCATCAGTTTTCATTTCTACATGCTAGATATAACTTTTAAAAGGAAAAGCTCTTTGAAATTTTCTGTAATTTTTAAGCTTATAAAGGGGTGCTGTCACCAAAAAGTTTGAGAACCACTGAATTAATGCGATAAGTAACAATTTCTAACAGTGTAGAGTAGCAGCAGACTATTCTGAACTAGCAGGGATCTTTTATAGCTACATGGCAGCCATTGGAACAGCCAATTTCAGTTTTCTGGGATTTCTTTTTCTTCTACCATACTAAATGACCCTGTATCCACTTCAGAGACAAAGCTTCTCAGAAACAGTGGGCAGGAGAAGTTTGGTATTTAAAGAACATGTACTAATTCTAGACACTAGTCAATGAACATTAAAAACAGAGGCTGCTAGCCTGCCATTCTGAAACAAACCTACTGAAATGGATTTTTTATGTTATAATTTCCTCAAGCATCCATTATGTTTTAAACCTTTAAGCCTACTTCTGAGTTTTATATTGGGCTTAGTATATTATAATAATCAGTGATCTATGTTTAGAATATGGCAAAGATTGGTCATTTTCTGTAGACTTGGCTAGTAGCTAAACCACTTTAAGCATAAATTATTTCCTTACTCCAATGTGTTATATGTCTCTGTCTAAAAAATTGCACTGATAACGTCACCAGAAATTGTAATGTGTGATAAAAAGAATACAGGAAAAGGGTGTTTTCACTTCACAAATAGGATAATGTCATTAAATATCTTTGGAGGCTTGTAATCTTGGCATGTAATGCTGATAATAAGATGGAATTATTAAAAATATCTAATACTAAAGAAAAAAGTCTAATGCTCGCAAATACATTTTGTAAGGACTCAGCTGGAACAATTCAGATAGTGAGAAGGAGTGAATAGATCACTGGAATTGAAGTTAGGAAGACTTGGGACTAAATCTTGCCTTAGACAATTAATTAATATGTAGTTCTTGGAAAATTCATATGACATCTGTTGGCCTTAGTTTCTTCATCTGTGAAATAAGGAAGTTGGACCCAATGGCTTCTATGGTTCCTTCCAGCTTTAAATTTGTGATCTTCTGATTCTATTATTGTTTTATGGTCCATTTCACCCCTGTTTTCATCATTTTTTCTTTCCCTATTTTGATGCACACTGCCTAGCCATGGGAACATGGAAAAAGAATGTTCCAGATACCACGGACAACACAATACACTATAGTAATATGACTGATGGTTGGAGTCCAACCTAAAATATTATTCATGCCACTATCCCGTGTCTTCTGTCCTTAACTATTCTTTCTATTTCATATATTCCTCATACAACCTCCACTAACATGCAGAGCTTCATAACCATTGTACTATCTAACCACGTCTAGGCCATTTTCCACATACCATCAAATCATTCATACGCAAGCAATTATTTCTTTCAACTGTTTAAATGGTCTTAAAAACAGAGAATATATTAAATGAAGATGGATACGTGTCATGTGTACTAATTATTTATATAATCATAGGTTTATGATCACTTTTCATGGTTAATTTACATTGGTATACATTGGTTCACAAACTAATGAAAAAGACTATGCAAATAACTAAGCATAAATAAACAAAATACAAGATTAAGCAGAAGCAATCATCAGAAGGAAGCCACTAGAATGAAGAAAGATTTGGGAAAGGCTTCCTATGAAAAGCAAGATTTTAAAAGGGACTTGAAGAAAACCAGAGAAATCAAGAATCACAGATGAGGAGGGAGAGCATTCCATGCATGGGGATAGCCAGTAAAATGCCCCTGGTTTGGAGACATTTTTGTTAGAAAAATAGCAAGGAAAAAAAAGAATAATGTAGAAAAAGGAGGGCTTGGTTATGAAACAGGAGAATTTATACTTGCTTCTGGAGATGCAGGAAGGAAGCCAATGGAATGTTTTGAGTAGAAGAATGATATGGTTGGACCTGAAAGATCAGTTTTATAGCTGAGTGTAGAATGACCTCCCTGAGAGGGGAAAGCTAGGTAGCAAGGAGCTCATTCATCAGGCTATTGCAATAGTCTAGGCGTGATATAATGAAGATATATACTAGGATGGTCATGTCAGACGAAAGAAGTGGGAACACATGAGACGTTACTAAGGCAAAGTCAATATGGTTTCACAACTGACTGGATATGGGCAAGTGGGAATGAGTGAAGAGTTGAGTGTAACACCATAAGAAATAAAATGAATATAAAAAGATAGATTTAGAATAACACAATGCAATACAATAACACAACACCTAGGTTGCAAGCCTGGAAGAGTAGGAAAGTAGATCACTCTGGACCAACTTCATCATTTGCTCATGTTCCTGAGCTTCCAAACAACTTTAGAAAAATGTATGCAACCCCGAGGACTCTGTATATAGTAAAAGTCTTTTCCCTTCTAGTGTCAATGGGGGTCAGATATGTTGGTGTAGGAGGTAGAGGTTGGTGGATATCTTGAATATGGGACTTCCATGTTTAGTGCTGAGGCTAAGCAAGTGTCTACATTTAGTGTAGTTTTAAGATAGTGAGCTCTCATGAGTAGGTCTGCTTATATGAAGGAACAAATACATTTTCTCCTACTCTACCTCACAAAACTAAGATATATTTTACTAATTTTCTTTACTAGTTTTTTAGAAGAATCTTTAAAGATTCTTTAAAATCTTTAAAAATTTTTTTAAAAAGTTTACTAATCTTCTTAATCCTGTTTCTGAGGAAAAGACAGTTCTCCTTTCCAAGAATGATTCCTCTTTTTTGCCATCAATTATCCCCTTCTTTCTTTTCCAGAAGCTTGTTCCTTTGATTGTTCAACCTTTCTCGTTCGCCTTCAATCTCAATTTAGTTACTAGTTCCCTAAAAACTACGAAGATATTCATATTACACAAGCCACCACAATCTTTCTCTTGACCATCCCATTTCTTTAAGAAATTGTCTTGTATTTTTCTATATTGTACTTCTAATCCAGTCTCCTTAAATGTCTTGTCTGTACTCTATCCATCTATGTCTGAACTATCAATTCCATTCTCAGAGCCTTGCGATTTGGATTCCCATTCCAACAACTAATTTAAGTTGTTCTTTGCAGGTTGCCAATGATTTTTTAACTACTAAATCTAAATCTGATAGCCTTACCTCACTTTTCATTCTCCTTCATCTTCTTATAAGATCTAATACTTTTTACACCCTGCTATTTATAAATACTATCTCCTTGGTTTCTATGACACTTCTCTTTAAGCTCTGATGACATTTGTTCCTACCAAGTTTCCTTTGCTAGTTTATTATCCATCTCCGGACCCCTTTATATGGATGTACCTAAGGGATCATTCCTTGGATCTCTTCACTTCTCTTTCTATTCCTTTTTTTCTTAATTTCATATGCTACCATCAGTTATATTTCTATTGAAAACACTGAAATCTATGTATCCATCCCTAATTTCTCTCCTACTGCCTAGTCCTAAATAATGAAGGATGTAATTAGAACCACTTTATGATTTTCTTATAGGCATGATCTGGATTTGGAGAAATTGATAAGATGTCAATTATCTGTCTGTCTGTCTGTCTGTCTTTCTATCTATCTACCTAAGTACAGATGGGGACTTTTTCTCCCTAAAAGGAATGGGAAAATCAAAGGATTCTCTTTTCTATTGCTACCCCATGAGGTGATGATGAATATTGGAGCTTATATTGTCACTGGGACATCTTCTACAAGTCTGAACAAGGGAATGCTTTTCACATGAAAGAATGCAAGAAAGCCAAATCAATCACGTTCTTACTTTTTATCTGAAACCTAGTCAAATGTAAGTAAATCCTTTAATAAACTTCAATAGCATATAGACATTTGTTTTGGATTTTTTTCACTTCTTTTGTATGCTAGTAGACTTACCAATATCCATCTACTTAGAGAATATTTTCAAATAAAGGGCTAGGAATAGAGAAGTTGATCATGTTCTAGTCACCAAAATTAGCAGATAGTATTTAGAAGAGAAAACTTGATACTAAATAACTTCAATGAATAAGAAGGAAGGTTGAATAGTGAATAATGGAGATCATGTGGAAAAATATGGTTAGGTCAAGAAACGTGAAAATCAAAATATTTGGAAATTAATCATAAGTCAGACCATAAATACTTTGAGAAATGAGGTAAAATCAGTGGTTATGTTGAATACCAAACATCATGGGAAAAAAACTGACTACAATAATAGGCAAAAAACAATTAGTTACAAGTATAACGGCCTTCAACTGTCAATGCCTAAACAATTGATGAGAGTGAAGTTTAAACATGAAATCATACAAGATCTTGTAAGAGAAAATTATATAACTGTGTTTAATAATCACAGAATCCAACCCATATTGTTTAAGTGAAAACTTTTGAACAAAAAAGGAGAAGGGAGAAAGTTCAGAATTTGATACCATCAGCATCATGTTTCTTAAAGAAATTTAACTGAGGCAATGTAGTGATCACACTAAGAAGGCAAAAAAGTACATTCCTGAGCCAACTCAACCTCACCATTGTTAAGTTTTCAGTGTGAAGATAAACACCCCAGAAGCTGGCAAATGCTTAAAAAAGATTGTTTTCTTGATTTCTAAATTTTAAAAAAAATTATGGAGAAAAATATGAATTATACAGATTTAAGTTAAAACTCTATTATGCATAGATACTCTCTTCCCTCCCCCAGTCCACATGTTTACCACAGACAAAAATCATCCTCTCCACCATAAACTATTTCAGCCAACAAATACCTAATCATAAATCTTATTAGAGAGACATGAGTAACCCTGTTTTATAGTACATCATTAGCAAAGTATACAAAATAGAAAGAATGAAGACTATAAGTTGTCTCATATTACAAAACAGTCAAATAAAATTTTAAAATAAGTCTGTAAAGGAGAGCTTGTCATGAGGTTAAGCCAGATAATATCAAGAGTCGAGTGTTTGTTTATGACATAGAAAAAGGAAAAAAAAAGAAATAGTGAAGCATAACATGGGGCATTTTTAGTTACCAATTCTTATCAGCAAGATAGTGAAACCATCACATTTAGACAGTATCCCTGATTAACTGACATTCTCCATGCAAAATCTTAATAAGCATGCAATTTGCTGAGTTTAAAACTATGTGATCCAATTGTGATAAGTGTTAATTTTCAAGAAATTTTTGAATGGATAGAACAAAATGTTATTTTGAAGATTCTCCCCAGTTATCTTACACATATATAATAAAATTATATGTAATTCTATGATAGAAGCAAATAAAATTATAATAATATTAAATAAACCATTGAGTATCAAATTCAAATGGAGTATAAAACACAGAAACTTGGGTTTGTCAGGGTCTTGGGAGAATTCTTGTCTAGTCCCAAGAAAAGGATTCCCTATTAAAGTTGCTACCTGCCAAATATTCTTTTTTGCAGAGACTTCAAAGGCTGTCTAGTTCAGTCACTTCATTTTATACAAGTTTCTCTTAGATATTACTGGGACTAAGAGAAACTTAAGCCTAGAGAAGTGCAATGGTTTCTCTAGGGTCACTAAAAGAGTAGACATCAGACAACAGATTTGAATTCAGGTTCACTAATTCCTGAAGTACTGCTCTTTCTTCTGTACCATGTTGTAAAAAGTGTTATTAAACACATTAATAATTAGTCATCTTTGCCAGCATTTACATAGGGTTTTAAGGTTTCCAAAACACTAGAATTTGTGACTTCTTTCATAATATGATGAACATGGCAATATGTATTATATGATAAGAGATGTACGGGAAAGGAGAGGGAGGAAGAAACCATGGATTGCAAAATGTAAGAAAATAATCATTAAAAATTATATCAACATGTAATCTTGAAAACAATAATAAACCTGGAAGAAAAAGGGTTGGGGAGAGTACATTTTTAATCAGTTGTGGCTGCTCTTGTTTCATTAGCTCATTTGTAATGGTTTGAATATAAATCCCATCAAACTTAAAGCAATATTCTGTACTGATCCTGAAGCAAAAGATATCTTTGAGGCCTGAGGGAAAGGCAGAGATTGGAGTAATGCTCTCTAAAACAGGAGTAATTGAATTAAAGACATTTTGGAAGAAAAAAGAAATCAAAAGAAAAGAAAAGAAATAAAAGAAATAAAAGAAAATAAAGCAAAGGAGAAAGAGGAGGAAGAGAAAGAGAGGGAAGGAGAAAAGGGAAAGAGAAGGATGGAAAGAATAAGGGAAGAAAGAAAGAGAGAGAAAGAAGTAAGAAGCAAAGAAAGAGAGAGGAAGAGAAAGAAAGAAAGAAAGAAAGAAAGAAAGAAAGAAAGAGGAATGGAAGGAAGGAAGGAAGAAAAAGAAAGAGAGAGAAACATCTGATTTAAAAGCTAACAGTTGAGAAAACTTATTCCAAATCTCTCCCATTCCCTACCTTATTGTGATCTGAAGTAGACAATGTGATTTTCTCCTCACTGAAGACTCATTTTTAAAAGATTCTCCTTTTAATAAGATTTTTCACCTTTCTCACATCCTAACATTTGTACTTCAGTGGTTGCTTTTTTCCTACTACTTATTTTTTAAATTTTTTTTCCTTTTATCTTTAATTTTTTTCCTTCAAAATCTGAATATAATCAGTAGAGCAAAATTCAGTTCTTGTAGAGTCCCTAAAGGAAATCAAACTGTTAGCAGAGTCTAGTTCTCTTGTAGCCACAAAGTAAAATCCTAAGGGAGTTCTGGTTCATCCATCTCACTTCATTTTTTAATATGATCAAATTGAATCTCTTATTCTTGCTCAAAAAAATGCAGCCCTTGGTAAAGATACTTATTCCTTCAACTTTCCAAATTTCCATCTATGATTCCTATACCTTCAGTAATGATGTAAGGATTTTGAAAACATTTCCAACCATTAACATGAAGACTTCAATTTGATTCTATGCTTGTTGCTTTTTTTATCTAGAATTTACAAGGATGAATGATTGTGTATATATACATGATAAGAGCATATACGTGAATGTAAATAATTTATGGTGAAAATAGATTTATATGAAGTAATGAGATTATATATTATATAAATGCTAAACAAAGTCTTTTGGCTCACAATTCAACTGAGTAATCAAATCAATTAAGCAGAGTGATGGTACACAGAATTTAGTGCTAGGCTGGGAGTCAGGAAGATGAGTTTAAATCCAGATTAAGACACTTACTTCATGGATAAGCATTACAAGTCACAACCTCTGTCTTTCTCAATTTCTTCCTCTAAAAAATGAGGACAATAATAGCACCTACATCTAAAACCTATTGGGTATACTAAATAATATTGTTAAAGTCTCCTGCAGACACAGAAGTGTTAACTGTTAACCATCATCATCATCATCATCATCATCATCTTCATCATCATCATCATCATCATCATCATCATCATCATTTACATCCTCTATCCTTTCAAGTCAACAGATTGAAGGTAATTAATTCTAGATCTCCAGGATCACTGACTCAAGATGTTTATCTAATTCTAAGAATTCTTTTAAGCTGATGAGTACACTATATTTTCCCCTTCTCTCTTCAGCAGTACTCCCTGCCCTATGGCCAAGATTAGACCCTAATTAATCAAAATAGGGATGACACAGCTTTACCAACTTTCATGCAGTTCCTTTACCTCAGATATGTAGGGTATCTGCTCTTCCCTACAAGTTCTCATAAAACACTATTGTTTATGAGCTCACATTTTATATTTTGGGCTTGAATTACTTTAAAATCTTTGCTCAAAATAAAAATTCTTGGCTCAAATACTCTTCCCAGCCCCTTGTGGTCCAATTATATAACCACTTAACATAAGACCTTACATAGAGGTAGTAGAAAGAACATAGAAAAGAGTTAAGTAGCTCTGAATTCTGATCTTATCTGCCACAAAATTGTTCTGTGACCTTAAAACAAGTCATTATATCTCAGTTTCCACATTTGTAAAAATGAGCATACTTGATTAGATATACTCCCAAATCTCTCCAGTTTAAATATTTAATGGATAAATAGTGACTAAGAGTAATTCTTATTTTTTGGAAGAATTGCAGTTAGTAACAAGATGATTTCTCCAATGTTGCATTATTCCTCACAAGCACCTCTTTGTGTCTTTAAGATTTTACTGCTCCCATATTCACACCAATCAGACTGACAGAATTAACAAAAAAGGAAAATGACAAATGCTTTGATGCAGGATCCTTCTGAAAAGCAAGATCAGATTTGTTCTCTAGTCACATATGTCTGTGACTGGAAATATTTAGTGGAAGAGAAGACTCCAAGAAGCCTCTTTGCAATGTCTGTTATAAAAGCTGCTATATGCAATGCAGAGTCAGAGAAATTACATATATATCCTTATTCTTTGAATGGAAGATGTATGCCCTAATACCCTACCCCCATTTTACCATTTTATCTATTCTAATACGGTCCTATTCAAAGCATTATTATGGAGAAACTAGAATTTTGAAGGGCTTGCCAAGGAAACTCCAGTTCTATCAGGTCCTACCAACTTGGAAAGGTTTTCAGAATTGATGGCAGAGTAATTCAAGGGGGGAGTCTGCCATATGATGGTCATTCTAACTACATTTGGAGAGAATCAGCATTGGAGTTGCAAATTTTTGACAGTTTTTGTTAATTTATTTGCTTGTTTTTGTTTGTTTTATGGTTTCTAGTACTCTTTTACATTTTCATTTATTTATATATTTAAAAACCCTTACCTTCCATCTTAGAATCAATACTGTGTATTGGTTCTAATGCAGAAGAGCTTAAAGAGCTAGGCAATGGAGGTTAAGTGACCTGCCCAGGTCACACAGCTAGGAAGTGACTGAGGTCAGATTTGAATCTAGGACCACCTATCTCTAGGTCTGGCTCTCAATCCACTGAGCCACTGAATCCCTCAGCAGCCTCTCGGTTTTAGAAACTTTCAAAAACAATGAACTGAAGTATAAAGAGTCTACTACTGGAAAGAGTACCCAGACTAACTAAATCACAGGTCCTTGAAGTATCTACTTGATATTATTTTATTTATGTTGGATATGTGTGAAATACCTATAAATAGATATTTTTATAATAAATAATTATTATTCAGGGATTTCCTAGTTTTCCATATTCTGCTATCCAAATAAATGGCCCCTAGTTATCTAGAAACAGTTACTAGCGAACAATAATAATTTAAGCTAACATTTATATATTGCTTTAAAGTTTAAAAAGAACTTAAATATTTGTCTTATTTGAATTTGGTTCAAAAGACATTAACAATAAGTGACTAAATGCTTTATGGTTACAAAGCACTTTACATATATCTTTTCACCTGGTTCTCACAACCATGTGAGATAGGTGGTACTAGGAATAATTGCTCTCTTGGTAAGGCTTGAACTGCCTACAAAGACTCTAATAGTTGTATTTCTTCCTATTGTAGAAAAGAGAAAGTTTCCAAGATGAGAACTGGAAAATGAAGTCACAGCCTTATAGTTTAAAATACATTTTCTCACCTATAAAATGGACTTAATAATAATAGAGCAATCGACTCGCCACTATGTTAGGCTATGCCTAATGGATCATATTTTAAAAGGTCTCTCCTTTTGGAAATCTGAGAACATATGAATATTCACTTACATTTGGGAAGTCATATCACCAACTTCGAAGACTTATTACATGTTACCTCTTATTTAGTTGTTCCTTTTCTATTTAAAATGAAGGACCCCTATCTGACTTCACAAAGAAATTACTTGGGAATACAAAAAAAAAAAAAAGAATAGACAGATGAGAGAGAGAGAGAAAGACAGAGAGAAAGATGATAGATATTTAACAAAGTATATGTGTGTTTAGGGATAAGTATACATACATATTTGTACATATACACATATATGTAAATACACATATATGAGATGGAACTCAGTTTGTGAAAACTGCAGATATTTTCCTAGTTTCTGTTGAAACAACACACTGACTTTAAAATTGCTTTGGGGATTTATGTCACTGCATTTCCTTGTCCCCTTTTATTAAATTGCCTGGCTTTTCCCTGCACATTTCTGACTGCTCTTGGATTCCTCGCTGTTTCAACTATCATTTGATATATTATTGTTACAGACATTTTGGTCACTTTCTTATTCCCTTGTTAAGAACTAAGGTGACTATATCTCCTAGGTACAGAATTGTAACAGACAATCTCAAACACAGCAGGAAGTGCTTTTGAATAAATGTGTTATTTCAAGGGAAATGAAGTATAAAAGGAATAGATAGGATCTCTACCCTTTAAAATGAGAAATTGCATATTCACCCATCCATTCATTCATTCATTAAATCATGCATTCAACAAATATTTATTGCAGGTCTATTATGTGTAAGGCAGTCACTGAAAAGTGATAAAGAATAAAAATATCAAGAAAAATGCCATGATTAGATATTAAAATAGCCTCTTGTATGTGAATAATTTTATATGAGTATATGAAATATTTATATGAGTATATGAAATAACCTTAGTTTCAAACTTTCCTAAGGTGAGGAAAACCATTATGGCAAGTTTTGGTCTTGTGATAATACTGGTAACAGAGAACCCAGTGTTGCAAATAAGCTCAGAGATCATCTGGTTCTACTCATACTTAACTGAAATAACTCTATAACATATTTTCTTAGCCTCTAGTGGAAAACTTTCAAAAATTGAGATAGTTAATTTCTGATAGCATCAGGGACTCCCATTTCCCAGAAACACAGATTAATTATTAGGTTATTATCACTATCTTGCATTAGGGGATCCATAATCAATTGAAAGACTGGACAAAATATTGTAAAAATTAAAATGAATATATAATAATAATTTTAAATATTATGTTTTTATAAGATTTATTTATCATCATTAGAAATAAAGGAATAAAAAGGTAACAAAATAAAACCATGTGCCCAAGCTAATCTACCTGTTCAAAAGTCCCACATTCACAGCTGCCCTCATTCCAAGAGAAGAGAGCTAGCCCCAGAAATCCACAGAATTTATCTCCTGTATATGTCACTATGTAACAACAGGAAGTCAGTGGGCTCCTGGGTATTATAGTTTTAAGGGCACAAAATTCCCACAATAAGTAGTGTGGTATCTCTTACCACATGAACTAAATCTAAGATTCCATTCTTAACAGAGGAGAAAGAAAAGCGTAAAATTTCTGGATTTTGTTCTCCACTTTTTTTCTTATATTATATTCATCATGAATTATTAGGGAATCAGGTTATATTTTTTTTCTTTTCATTGTACCAGGAGATCTGACCAGTAAAAGTTATAAAAGCATTTAATGATATAAGTTCCTCTAGAAGAGTGGTATTAAACATATAATCTATGAGGTATATGAAGATTCCAAAATCTTTAAGTACAGCCTGAAAATGTTAAAATTTGATTGAGAAATACTTAATAAAATAAATAAAAATACAATAAAGAAGAGAATTTTAATTTGTCATTTCCTAAGGCAATATGAAGCCAAAAGTTTCTGTTTCTATTTGAGTTGGACATCATTACTCTTGAAAGTCCTTAGAACCTTGAGACCATATGGGTAGAATTTAGTAAGTCCTGAGCTCCCTCTCTTTGCTTAATAAATTTTCCCTAAGAGGCAACAAAACTGTCCCTGAAAATTGACTTGCCTCTGCCTCCTCCTCGATGCAACTTCGGGGTATCTAAAGGCAAAAAAATTATACCCACATAGTGTCCCTTCCAACTTGGTGACTAAATGAAGGTTGCCTTATGCAGATGAGGGAGATCTACAGATGCTATCTATGTTCTTGTTGCATATTCTTGCTCTAGTAAGGCACAGAAAAATCTTCTTTTATTGACTGTTTAATAACTTACCAGTATCTCATTTCATCTCCAAATCAAACTTGCAGATGGTATCAGTTTGGAAGTGACTTCTAAATCAATCCAACTTTTGGATAACTAATTTTTGGGATTTGTTCCATTGAATCAAATAGATATCTCCCAATAAAATGGTTGCTTTTTTCTTCTGATTCTGCCTTTTCATGGACAATTTAATAGGTACTAATTAAACATCCAAAAGAAACAATAAGAAAAATGAAACAGGATCTAATCAAAGATTATATATTCTAGTGAACATGTATAAGCCTTTTTTCATATTTAAATGAATGCAAGGAATGGTAGTGATCCTGACAGTAAGTCAGAGAACTCTGGTTCAAAAATCAGACATTTCCACTTAACATTTGTGTCATCTTAGGAACACCTGTCAATCTTAGTTTCAAAACTTCACAGACTTAGATTGTGGGACATTGGGGACATTAAAGGCCATCCAGTCCTTCTCCCCATTTAATTGAGGCAAGGGAGATGCAGTAACTTCATCTATGCTACAGAGGTAAAAATGGCAGTCAGAATATAAACTCAAGTCTTCAGACTGCAAAGCTTGGTTCTTTCTACTTGTACCAATCTATCTCCTACTTTGTAACTATCTACCTTACATGTACCTCATTGTGATGTTCAAATATATACAAGATTATGGTTTTTTAAACTATGAATAAATATTTAATGTATTATTATTATAGTTTTTACTATTAATGTGAAGATTATTCAAAAATTAGCAAATCATTTTAAGCTTTGACCTTCTAGTGTCAATGAGATGCCATATGTTGAGAAGGCAACCTTTAAAAAGTTAAAGCATATAAAAAATACTGGGGTTGCTAAAAGCTATTATTAATTAGGGAAGTGGCCTATAGTGTTTAAGATGTGGGTTAAAATAGAGGATAAAGTTCAGTATCTTAAAGCTAAACTGAAAAGACTATCGGGCAAAAAGAACCTTTTAAAAAGATTAGAAATATCATTGAAGGTCAAAACAACCAAATGCCAAGACATGAGTCACAAAATCAGAAGTAGTTAGGGCTGGAATAGACCTCAGGGATTAACTAGCCTAAATCCTTCATTTTATAGGGAAAGATTTTGAGGTTCAGCAAAGTGACTTGCCTAAGGTCACAAAGTAAGTAAATGATAGATCAGGGAATTGAACCCAGATCTTCTGACACTCCATTCAATGTTTTTTTCTTTCTTCCTATACCATGGAGATTTTTTAAATATCAAAGACACAATTCTATTTTCTCAGGTGTACAAATGAAAGGCAGAGTGTTTAGTTGCTTAGAGGTAAATGTGATTAATGATACCTATTTCTTCCAGAGAGATCTTTAAAATGTATTCAGGTAGAAAGATGGTTGGAGATTAATGGAAATTGGGTCCTAACCTAGTTGAAGAGGTACCTTTTTATTCTAATGGAATATTACTTTACAGATTTTAAGATTAGATGAACTAGAGAGACTTTTAAAAATTTAACTCTTAATTTAATTTCCTAGTGGCCTCGGTGTCACTAAAATCACAATTCAGGTCCCATGTCTGATACGTACTGAGTGTGTGACCCTGGGCAACTAACTTAAATTCTCAGTGTTCTAGGCCAGAGGTTCTCAAGGAGTAGTTTGAAGACAACCAGGAGTCCCTGACATCCATTCAGTATCTTTGAGGACCCTTGAGGGTCATAATAATACTAAAAATGTGGCTATTAAAATGTTCCTATCTTTTTCAACTATGGAAGAGCATTTTATCTGTGGATATGGGGAGCAGGATTTTCATCAAATAATTCAACCAAAATAACATATCACAACAGATTGACACTAGAAGCAGATTTGACCACCTAGGTGTCTTTTTTTTTAAGACAGAATATAAAGAGATTTGTCCAAATGCATAAAATAATGCCACTCTTGTTACTAATATTTGGGAAAATACAATTATTTTTCATAAAAATTTATTTATATCAGAATTAATGTGCTTTTAAAAGTTTAGAGTTTTCATTTTAACATGAGAAATATCAAAAGTACAGTCCACATTTAAAAAAAAACACTCTTTGGGATCTTTTAGTGTGTATAAAGGTCCTGAGGCTATAATGTTTGAGAACCAGTGCTTTAGGCAATTCTCTAAAACAGTAATTCCCAAAGTGGGCACTACCACCCCATGGTGGGTGCTACAGCAATCCAGAGGAGTGGTGATGGCCATAGGTGCATTTATCTTTCCTATTAATTGCTATTAAAATTTAAAAAATTAATTTCCAGGGGGTTAAGTAATATTTTTTCTGGAAAGAGGATGGTAGGCCAAAAAAGTTTGGGAACTACTGCTCTAAAACAATACTTTCAGAAAAGATGTGATCTGTATGAGTAGGGAGAATTTCTTTATCTGAGAATTCTCCCTAACAATTCCTAACCTTATTTTGCACAACTACTTCATCTATTGTGGTAGTTTAGAAATTTTGCTACATTGGATTGAACTCTAACCATAAAAATTCTGTTAAAATAGTAATTCGTTCTATTTTATTTTTCATATTTTATTTTGGTACAGTAACTATTACCAATATAAATGTGCATTGTGAACTGAGCAAATCTCATTAAAAAAATGACATTTCACTTTGTCTACTTAATCAGAAAGCCCAGAGTCCATAAAAGACTGTACTGTCTTTTCTATCTAGTCCTAACCTCTGGTAGTCACAGAGTCCTCAACAGCAGAGTAGCAAAGCTGGTGATTAGCAAATAGAGGTACAAACAGGATCATTTAGGTTTCAGTCTCAGTGTCACTTCTTATTCTATAAGTGATCTTTAAATTCCCAATGTCCATATAAAATAAATATTTGAAGAACCTTTTATTAAAAAGTAACTAAAATATGTTTCCTTAAAATAAATCATTTTAAGAAATCAAAAATATTATTCTTTGGCAAAGCTGAAACAGCAAGAAATTAGTTAGTTTTTTCCCAAAAGCATAGCTAATCATATAGGATAACCAAATATAACAACATAAATCTCAAAATTTAATTGTTTTTCTTATTTTTGCCTTCCAATGAAGAAGACTAAAATTTTCTGATTATAGCATTTTCTTTTTAAAAAGCAATTATATTTACTTTTTTTTCATTTCTAAAAACCTTCCATAAAAAAAATCCCTTCCTGGAATAGGTTGGGTATATTCAGTCAGTATTTAAGTAATTATATAAAACTCCTAGACCAATTTAACCTTTCTACCTCATCTCCTTAGTTTTAAGTTAATCTTTGGTGGTTGTAAGAACAAGAAACTTGTGAAACAAATATTAAAAACCCATTATAATTGAAATAACACTCAAAATTCAAAAACCTATGAATTATTAAAGAAATCTATCACTAAAAAAAAGAGGTTAAGAGCTTTGGTATATCAAGTAAGAAAAGTATTTTAAAAGAACCATTTAATTAAAATGGACCAATGGTACATATTTTCAGTAGATTTCTCTCTGAGTGGACTAATATAGATTTTGATGGATATTATAGCTTTATCATGGATGTCACATACCAATCTTAAGCATAAAGGATGATTATCCCCTCCAATATTTCCATTTCACCTTTTTCCTCACTATTTCTTTTGATGACAGACATAGAATTAGAGATAATACAACTGCAGTAGACAAAAGGAATTAAGTTAATTATACCTTTGAAAGTTCTTATTAACATATGTATGTAGTAGATTATTGGATCACATGAAGCAAATATGAAATTGAAATTTCATATTCATTTGAAGTTGATTTATGTTCTTCTACTTTATTTTTTAGAATCATTTTTATCTTCCATTAAAAAAAATCATACATTTTAATATGGATAGTAAAATCATATGCAATGCTATTTCAAAGTTATCAAAACAGAGGGGCTATAATATATATCTTTAGATTTCCCATGATTTCTAGTAGACATCCTTCTTCACAGAAGGCCTTTACATATCTGTTAATTGACTGAATTTCATGAAACAGAAGAAAATGAGATTTATCTTCAATACCACTATGAGGAGTATAACAATTTGTTCTAGATACAAGGAAAGAGGCAAAAAAAAATTGCTTTGTCGTTTTGCCTTTTTATTACATGATTTCTGCGTTTTGCTTATGGTTGTTGATATAAGGAGTGCCAACTTTCTTGTGATCAAATGTTCTAAATACATTGTTAAATTAGCTTCCTACTGAAGTACCATTTTTTTCCTAGATCATAATTGTGGCAGAATAAGCAATTCGTTTCTTTAATTCTTAACAAATAATAAGCCTCAGTTTCCTCAAATATAAAATAAGATGTTTGGACTAGCTGACCTTAAAGGTCTCTTCCATTTCTAAATCTATTATACTGTGAATCTATAAATCACCTAAACCTCAAGCATCTAGTCTTACTATAGCAGGAAATTGCTTTCATGACAAGATAAATCTTTGTTTTAAAAATGCAATATATGTTTCCACTTTAGTGCCTGGGATTGTCACTAACATAAGAATAAAGAGATATCTGGGCTATATTGAATAAACAAACAAACAAAAAAATAAGATACAAAGGGTATCCCGAAAGCCTTAATTCAATTTTAAATGTGAATATTTTTAAACTGCATTAAGACTTTTGGAATACTCTATAAGAACTCTTAAAACCCTTACTTGGTGACCTAGAAACTTTCATTAAACACAATGTAGTGAAAATTTGATTCAACTTTGCCCACCTTTGACACACAAACCCACACACACTCGATATTTACACAAGAAAGTGTGCTAGTCACTGGGAATACAAAAACAAGCAAGGCAGTTCCTATCCTCAAAGGGCTCATATCTGAAGCCTTATTTGAACTCAGTTCTTCCTGAGCACCAGACCTGGGATCAGGAAGGCTTATCTTCAGGAATTCAGATGTGGCCACAGATACTTGCTAGCTGGGTGACCCTGGACTAGAAATGCAACACCAGCATTTAATATGGAATACCTCTCCTCACAGCTACCAGAAATTGCTGAGAAATCTGAGGACCCAATTCCACCAAAAAGAGAACTGGCCAAGGATGTAGGAGACCTGGATTTTAGTCCTAATTTTGCCTCTGGTTTGTTGTATCACCTAAAGGGTTTACTTAACCTTTCTGAATTTTTACTTTCTTCAGCCAAACAATGAAAGATTTGGACTAGATGATTTTTAAGTTGGCTTCTGGGTCTGAAATTCTGTGATTCAATGCTTCTTAGAAACATGGGGACTTCTACCAGCTCCTATTATAAAATTCTCTAGGTAGGCACTTATTTAGTCCATGGACATCAACAGATGTTACAAATCTTGCTTTGATTTATTGTTTTCTTGATTCTCTAAACCAGTGGTTCCCAAACATTTTTGGTCTACCACCCCTTTTCCAGAAAAAAATATTACTTAGCCCCCTGGAAATAATTTTTTTTTAAATTTTAATAGCAATTAATAGGAAAGATAAATGCACCTGTGGCCATCACTGCTTCCCTGGATCACTGAAGCACCCACCAGGGGGCGGTAGCGCCCACTTTGGGAATCACTGCTCTAGACTGAAAGAGATGGAGAAAATGTTAATAATGTAGATTATGTGTGTTATAAGAATACTTTTTCCCCCATTCCATCTCCTTCTCTCCAGACCTGACTTAAACATTTACCAGCATACATCCTTGACTTTTTGATGGCATTTTAAGCACTACAGATTGTTTGTACAACCCTGTGAGGTAGGCAGTTACTCTTCAGTAACTCTATGGACTATACCATCCATAGAGTTTTCTTAGCTAAGATATTAGATTGGTCTGCCATATCCTTCTCCAGTGGAATAAGACAGAGTTTAAGTGACTTGCCCAGGTTCACACAGCTTGTGGGAAGCCAATGAGAGACTAGACAAAAATCTGAGACTCCTCTTTTGACCCCTTTTGTGATCCTTGTAATTTCTTCTTGAAAAGTATTATGACCTTATTAAAAAGCTTTAAGTTCCTATCAAACCTGAATTTAAAGGGTTAACACTGTTAACACAGCAAGGAATGCTGCTGCCTGTTATAGCCAAGGCCAAGTAATCCCCAACTTGGCTTTCTGATAAGAAGTCAGTCAAAATTCAGCCTTGGTCTTGGTCTATTCTGAAGTTTGTTTTGATGTGACATAATTTGTAACTTCTGCGCATCTGCAAAGTTTCAGGGGGGGGGGTTCTTTTGTGTGAAATAAGTCTTGAAATATATATAATAAACTCCATGCTCCTGGAGCCAGAGCTGGAAGCATGAAGTAAAAGACATTTCCTTTGTCCTGTCCTTATTTCCTTATCAACTAAACTGTCCTTATCAGAGATGATAAAGAAATCTCCATAACAGCTCATATCTGAAGCCTTCTTTGAACTTAGTTCTTTTTGACCTGAGTACCAGGCTTGGTGTCAGGAAGAATTCCCTTCATGAGTTCAAATCTGGCCATAGATACTTGCTAACTGGGTGACACCAACATTTAATATGGAGTACCTCTCCTCACAGGTACCAGAAGTTGCTGAGAAATTTGAGGACCAAACTTGCATTACTATGCAAACTGAGCCATTGAGTTTCGAATGCTCATCACCATGCTTCTCCAGCTGAATAAAGCAGGCCAACATGGGCTTTGTGACAGCTATTTCCTTGGCTTAGGGATCTGTTCTAATTAGTGACAGTTTACAGCTGTAGTCCAGATGTTTGAGCTTTGTAGAGGTCTGACTTTGAGATAAGTGGGTGTGTTACCTACTTCATAGCAAGGAGAGTAATTTCTCTTTCTAAGCCACTTTCTTGACTTAATGGCTTTCAATAAAAAAGGTATTCATGATGTTCTAAATCACATTTGTATTTGTAAATGTTCAAGGAAACAGAATGTCTCTGAGAAAGTGTGGTGAACAATTAGACTCTTTTCATTTCAGACAACATTATCAAAGCTCCTCACTCTTCCAAATCCTATTTTATGACACCAACAGAAAAACCTCAACACAGATGGCCATTTCTCCACCATAGCTGAGGATATCTTAGTATTTATTTTGTGTATGTTTATATACAACTAAGTTTCTACTACTATTGATAGGGCAAACAATCCCATAAAAAATGAAGTATTATTTGAATTTGCATTATATGAAGCATAATTAAATGAAAAATGACATAAACGGGTGCAGCCCACTGGAAATTTGAATAGTGCAATCACTTCATTTAATTTCTTTTCCCTAGATTTGGCTATTATATCTTTCATATATGTATATGCATGTAGTATACACTTTTTGAGTATTGGGATTGTTTCATTTTTATCTTGTATCTGCAGTGCCTACCATTCAAAGCAGTTACTTAATAAATACTGGTTAATTAATTGAGATCAAATGAAAGTATGAAAATGATTTTTATACACTTACCTTCTGTCTTAGAATCAACACTAAGTATCCTCTCCAAGACAGAAGAGAGGTAAAGGAGCAAAATTTAGGCTATTGAAGTTACATGTCTTGTCTAGGATCATACAGCTAGGAAGTATCTGAGGTCGAATTTGAAACCAGGTTATCCCAACTCCAGGCTTGGCTCTCTATCCTTTGAGTTACAAAGAGCCCCATGGAAATGATTTGTATTGAATAATATTATTCAATAGCTAAAGAAGATAATCAGTCATTAATAATTTTATCTTTTTTTCTCTTACAATCCAATTAAACTAAGCATAAAATCACAGTATATTATTTCCAATACCAAAATGCTTCAAGACTATGGTGTAAAGTTAGAAATATCTTGATCTCCTAAAACTACATTACCCAAAATTCCTTTTTGTATTACCTAAAATGCTTTTCCCTTTGTCCACATTTCCATGGTCAAGTTTATATGAGTTCTGAGGCTCCGCCTCTCTCTTCCTCTCTTCTTCATGAGCTTGGCTGAAGTTAGTTTGGCACCTTTTCGCTCTAGTTTTTTGTGTTAGCTTATTATTAATAAAACTTTATGAAATATAATACTTAGTTATTGAATATTAATTTTAATCTCTACAATGGGGAAAGTCACTTTGTGCCTCTTGGCCTCAGTTTCCTACTCTAAAAAAATGGGATAATTACATTTACCAACTTTTCTTTGAGAAAAAGTTCCATATTAATTGTAAAGAGGTACGTATATGTGTTGCAATGATGTTTGTTGTCAATAATTATTTTATGGCTATCAAGAGAAAACTATCTGTTTCAATAATCAATACTTCAATTGATCTAGGATCTCATTAATGTGGATATTCCCTCCGGTGATGTAGAAAACATGCCTGTTCATACTCTCTCATATATGTCCTCCCATACTTTCACCCCAGGAACAAGGGCTGTCTACATGACATTTGTTCTTATGACATTATATTAATAGCAATAGAGTACCCAACCTGTTCTGGCTCTCACTATGTGACCAGGCCGACTTTAGTTCCAGTCATACATTACTCTGAAAACATCCTTTATATCAAAAGGCAATAACAAAAAACCCAAACAAATCAAAACAACAGTACTCTTCCAGCAAATGGTACTGAAGGGAATGGCTGTGGATAACTGCAGCATTCTTCAAGGAAAGAAAAAAAAATATTGTCCCATCTGTCATAATGTCTCTTCAGTAAGACTGCAGTATGAAAAGGTCACCCTCACAGGTGAACTTAAGAATACTTAGTGTCTTAGCTCTTGATATACTCCTAGTCAAGCAGCATATTCATTTTCCTTTTAATTATGTTTGTAAATAGAGGAGAGGCAGGTAAGAAGTATGTCGGGGCCTCCCACAGCTTCTCTGTAGGTGGCTACAGAATGGCAGTGATCACCCTAGTAGATTCTATTATTTTTTCAGTAGATTTGTATTGACTCTAGGTAATATCTTATTAAAATTCTGTTAGATGCAAAAAGTTGTTTAAGGGAGCTCATTCCTTCACCATAATGCTTTTCTGTCCAATTATCAGTTCATTTATGCCTATCTGAGTAACATTTATTTTTAAGACAGTGTAATTTTTGTGTAGACTTGATTGTTATCTCATTTACTTAGCAGCTGACAATTAACTCCTGATGGATAGCCCCTGGCGCAATAACCCCCATCACTTACTGAAGCATTCAGCCACAGTCACCTTAAATTCTACAGGGAAATCCACTGGCACTATGGAGCTCACAGTCTATGAAATTAACTTTTCTTACAATTGCTATAGTCACCAAGGTAGTAACCAATGCAGAACAGCTTGGGTACACTCTTTATGGATCTTCAATTACATTAAAAAGTACCCTGCATATCTTAATTTCAGGTTTTTTTTTTCCATTAGTGTCTTCTAAGGGCTTTCAAATCAGAATGTTTAAAGGGATGTAGATCTACGTGGGTGTGTAAGAATGTGTACGTATAAGAAAACATGATGTGGTTCTAAATGATTTTTCCCATCTGGAAAAAAATTAAGTAAAATTATTTTCATTGTCCTTTGATATTTTTTAGAGAGAGAAAGCATTCTGACTTCTTTTGTGTTTTTGCAAAAAAGAGTTAATTGCTAATGTTATCTTTCTGTATCTTTGTCTCTCAGTCTCTGTGTTTGACTCTACATCTCTCTTTTTCCTCTCTATATCTCTGGTTGGCTCACACCACCCCCCACACCTCTGCCACTCCTCATTTTATTTTGTTCTTTTAAATATATATCTAAAGCAATCGAATATGAAATGGAAGGAAGAATACTGGATTTACTGATTAGAAAACCTGGTTTCTAGTCATGGTTTGGCCATTGGTTAGATATGGGACTTTAAAATAAAGAAATTTTCTAATGCTCAATTTCCTATTCTATAAAAGGTATATAAGATTGACCCTTTCTTCCCTGCCTAATGCATTGACTTTGAACCAAACCAGCACATTGGTTGTGGCTAATGATAAGGAATGTTTAAAAAAAATTAGTAAGACAATTTTGGGAGAATAAGGCTGAGTCAAACAAATTGTTATTCTCTCTTCCCTCCTCCATTTTTGGCACTTTGACGCCCTGATTTCATGTAAATTTTTCTGCCTATAAATCCTTTCCTTAGTTTTTGGATAATGGCTCTTCACATACATCCTAATATATTCATAGGACGGCTTCGTCTCCTGACTCAGTTTCCACTCCCTTGGTCCCAACTGGGGAATTCTCTTTCCCAACCCAAGATAAAAGGTTTACCTGTTACCAAAAGGGCATAATATCTTATAGGACTAATATGTGTATTAGAAAGGGTAGCAAATGAGATAATAAATTTGAAATAGCTATGGAAGCTAAAAAGGTTCTTTATTAAGAATTATTTTACATTCCTAAATTCAAGTAGCATCTGATGATAGTAGGATAACTTCAAATTAATCAACCCTACTACTTCCCAAGGATTTTCTACTAGGCCATGAAGAGGCATAGGAATAAGAATGATGATAATGATGAATATATTTTCCAATTTTTAGATCATAAAAACAGGTTTTGGAGCAGAAAGAGACTTTGGAGATCATGTATTCCACAGGCCAGTGGAGAGATTTTAGAAATTCAAATAACTTAAGAGGGAAAATTATTATTTTTTAATAACATTAAACTTGAATTTAGAATTCTTTCATTAAACATTACTCTGGGAAGGGATCAACAGGCTTTATCATACTGTCATAGGTGTCCATGACACAGACATTAAAAAGTCTATTAAGAACCCCTGAACTAATCCAGCATTCTTATTTTAATAGATGAGAAAAGTGATCTTCAGAAAAGTAAGATGACACAGAATTTAAAAGAGTAGGAGCTAATTTAAAACTCAGTATTTTTCATTTGCAAATATTAAGGGTAAAATAGATTTGGGGTTTTAATTAAGAGTTTGGGGGTTTAGTGACAGGAGTGAGAATCCTGACAGACTATAAGATTGCTCCTAGGTTGGAACCTTGAACCAAGTTCCTGATGGAATTCTGTGGTGCTATTAGGAGTTGGAGTGGTCCAACTGTCACTCTGTCTCTGGAGCTAAACAAGGTCCTGGAGGCTGCTTTCATGACTCTCTCTGGCTATTCCCTTTGAAAACCTTGGGAATACCAGATTTACAGTTTAGGAAGAGAGAAGTGGCATTTTGGCAATGGTGGGAGTAAAGAAGACTGACAAGAAAGAAGCAAGAAGATCTTTTGTCTTTATCTCTGTAAGACAGCAGAGTGGAGACAAGGCTTTGGCCTTAAAGGCCAGAAAAACATTTCTGGTTGAACAGGTTCAATTGTCTAGGCTGACAGTACAGCAGTGACTGAAGAAGAGCAGATCTGGTTTTTACCAGATGGAAGCAGACCCATGAGGGGGCCTTGAATTGATTGTGGTTTGAGTTAGTCCCCCCCTTTTTTAGACGTAGGTAACCTCTTATCTTTGAACCCTTATCCACTATACTTTACCTTTAAAATATTAAATAGAAGTTTTGAATTTTTGTACATCTGCCTCTCAGACCCTTACTGTCATCCAGTACTTTCTAGGCCCTAAAATATATCAACTGCTCAGCTCAGCTCACAAAATCCAATTTTAACAAACAACTGGCCTTTTTACCAACAACAACTAAGAAGGAACTTTTAGATATAGTTTCTGAAAATTATCATAACACATGTTAGTAATTTGTATACCATAGAAAGGCAACAGAACTTTTATTATAGGGTTAAGGCATCATAATTTGAGTGTATAGGAAATCCTGTAAGTTTTGAGGACAGGTGACAAAGAAAAAGAAAATTATGGAATCCTTAGTCTTTTAAATAATTCTGAGAATATAAAACTAAAACAATTTGCTCTATGGCAATTTGTACCTGAGCATTTATAGTATTAAAAATACGAATTGTTTTAAGACCTTTACTAGTATGTAAACTTCTTGAGGATAGATACATATATTTTTCTTTGTGTTTCTTTTACAAAACAAGGCTAATATCAAATGGAAAGATATCTGAAATAAGCAAACACAAGGGCACGGTTCTACCCAACATTATTCAGTGAAAGCAAAGCTTGCTATTTTACAACTTTACTGAGTGGGATGTTACCTCTGGATTTTTAGTCAAAGGAACTGAGTTTAAATTCCTTTACCTCCACTAGGCAGTTAGATGGTACAATGGATAGAATACTGAGCATGGAGCAGGGAAGATTCAACTTCCTGAATTCAATCAGTCCTCAGAAACTTATTACTTCTATGATCCTAGGCAAATCAATTATCCCTGTTTGCCTCAGTTCTTCATCTGTAAAATGAGTCCAAGAATGAAATGGTAAATGCTCTAGTATTTTTGCTACAAAAACCCCAAAATGGAGTCATGGAGAGTCGGACTCGACAGAAATGACTAAACAACACAACCATTTACTAGCTGTATGGTGTTGGACAAGGCATTTCCCTTTTGTAGGCCTCAGTTTTCTTATCTANTTTCTTCCCTGCCTAATGCATTGACTTTGAACCAAACCAGCACATTGGTTGTGGCTAATGATAAGGAATGTTTAAAAAAAATTAGTAAGACAATTTTGGGAGAATAAGGCTGAGTCAAACAAATTGTTATTCTCTCTTCCCTCCTCCATTTTTGGCACTTTGACGCCCTGATTTCATGTAAATTTTTCTGCCTATAAATCCTTTCCTTAGTTTTTGGATAATGGCTCTTCACATACATCCTAATATATTCATAGGACGGCTTCGTCTCCTGACTCAGTTTCCACTCCCTTGGTCCCAACTGGGGAATTCTCTTTCCCAACCCAAGATAAAAGGTTTACCTGTTACCAAAAGGGCATAATATCTTATAGGACTAATATGTGTATTAGAAAGGGTAGCAAATGAGATAATAAATTTGAAATAGCTATGGAAGCTAAAAAGGTTCTTTATTAAGAATTATTTTACATTCCTAAATTCAAGTAGCATCTGATGATAGTAGGATAACTTCAAATTAATCAACCCTACTACTTCCCAAGGATTTTCTACTAGGCCATGAAGAGGCATAGGAATAAGAATGATGATAATGATGAATATATTTTCCAATTTTTAGATCATAAAAACAGGTTTTGGAGCAGAAAGAGACTTTGGAGATCATGTATTCCACAGGCCAGTGGAGAGATTTTAGAAATTCAAATAACTTAAGAGGGAAAATTATTATTTTTTAATAACATTAAACTTGAATTTAGAATTCTTTCATTAAACATTACTCTGGGAAGGGATCAACAGGCTTTATCATACTGTCATAGGTGTCCATGACACAGACATTAAAAAGTCTATTAAGAACCCCTGAACTAATCCAGCATTCTTATTTTAATAGATGAGAAAAGTGATCTTCAGAAAAGTAAGATGACACAGAATTTAAAAGAGTAGGAGCTAATTTAAAACTCAGTATTTTTCATTTGCAAATATTAAGGGTAAAATAGATTTGGGGTTTTAATTAAGAGTTTGGGGGTTTAGTGACAGGAGTGAGAATCCTGACAGACTATAAGATTGCTCCTAGGTTGGAACCTTGAACCAAGTTCCTGATGGAATTCTGTGGTGCTATTAGGAGTTGGAGTGGTCCAACTGTCACTCTGTCTCTGGAGCTAAACAAGGTCCTGGAGGCTGCTTTCATGACTCTCTCTGGCTATTCCCTTTGAAAACCTTGGGAATACCAGATTTACAGTTTAGGAAGAGAGAAGTGGCATTTTGGCAATGGTGGGAGTAAAGAAGACTGACAAGAAAGAAGCAAGAAGATCTTTTGTCTTTATCTCTGTAAGACAGCAGAGTGGAGACAAGGCTTTGGCCTTAAAGGCCAGAAAAACATTTCTGGTTGAACAGGTTCAATTGTCTAGGCTGACAGTACAGCAGTGACTGAAGAAGAGCAGATCTGGTTTTTACCAGATGGAAGCAGACCCATGAGGGGGCCTTGAATTGATTGTGGTTTGAGTTAGTCCCCCCCTTTTTTAGACGTAGGTAACCTCTTATCTTTGAACCCTTATCCACTATACTTTACCTTTAAAATATTAAATAGAAGTTTTGAATTTTTGTACATCTGCCTTTCAGACCCTTACTGTCATCCAGTATTTACTAGGCCCTAAAATATATCAACTGCTCTGCTCAGCTCAGCTCACAAAATCCAATTTTAACAAACAACTGGCCTTTTTACCAACAACAACTAAGAAGGAACTTTTAGATATAGTTTCTGAAAATTATCATAACACATGTTAGTAATTTGTATACCATAGAAAGGCAACAGAACTTTTATTATAGGGTTAAGGCATCATAATTTGAGTGCATAGGAAATCCTGTAAGTTTTGAGGACAGGTGACAAAGAAAAAGAAAATTATGGAATCCTTAGTCTTTTAAATAATTCTGAGAATATAAAACTAAAACAATTTGCTCTATGGCAATTTGTACCTGAGCATTTATAGTATTAAAAATACGAATTGTTTTAAGACCTTTACTAGTATGTAAACTTCTTGAGGATAGATACATATATTTTTCTTTGTGTTTCTTTTACAAAACAAGGCTAATATCAAATGGAAAGATATCTGAAATAAGCAAACACAAGGGCACGGTTCTACCCAACAATATTCAGTGAAAGCAAAGCTTGCTATTTTACAACTTTACTGAGTGGGATGTTACCTCTGGATTTTTAGTCAAAGGAACTGAGTTTAAATTCCTTTACCTCCACTAGGCAGTTAGATGGTACAATGGATAGAATACTGAGCATGGAGCAGGGAAGATTCAACTTCCTGAATTCAATCAGTCCTCAGAAACTTATTACTTCTATGATCCTAGGCAAATCAATTATCCCTGTTTGCCTCAGTTCTTCATCTGTAAAATGAGTCCAAGAATGAAATGGTAAATGCTCTAGTATTTTTGCTACAAAAACCCCAAAATGGAGTCATGGAGAGTCGGACTCGACAGAAATGACTAAACAACACAACCATTTACTAGCTGTATGGTGTTGGACAAGGCATTTCCCTTTTGTAGGCCTCAGTTTTCTTATCTAAAAAATGAAGGATTTGGACAAAATGTTATTTGAGGTCTCTGTACTCTAAATTCCATTATTTTGTGCTCAGGAAATCAAAAACAAGAGAACTCTAAGGTAGCAAGTATATGGGGAGTTAAAATAGGGACCAACCTGCAAAGGTTGAGATAGAATGATTCAGTCAAAAGAATGATTTATATACTTTTTGAAGAAGAGACTTTTATGATGTGGCATATCTATAGAGAAAGGATAAACAACTTAGGCACACAAAACAATCTGATATATAGCAAACTGAACTAGGACTATTCTCAGACAAAAGGTGCAGGATAGACTGTGGAGCAAAGAGGTGAGAAAAACAAAACAAAAGGCTGCAGGTATGAATAAAAGAGTAGTTATTTCTGTTTTTATTTTCTAAAAAGACACAGCCATGTTTTCTCAAAAGTGAGAACACTTTTAGCAGTAGATTTTCAACTCCCAAGAGCTATATAGATACCCACATATATTAATATATCTATATACATATGTAACATATATGTATATATAATTAATATATATATAGATTTCCCTCTTCTGATTACTTGCAAACTATATTCATGAATTTATTCCATTATATCATAGTACTATAAACACATTATGAAGATCATTAGATAAGGACTCAGAATATCTTCGTTTCCATCCTGTTCTGCAACATACTTATATCACTAGGATAATTCACTTGCCATCTTTGAGCATCTGTTTCCTCATGTCTAAAGTAACCTAATTCTAGATCTCACAGAATAAGAACACTGTTGCACATGCTTTAAATCTATTTCTATATTGGGAATATACAAATTACTAATGGTACCAACAAAAAGGAAGCAAAGACACATGTGCTGATCACTTCCACTGATGTCTGTCAAGTTAATTCCTTAGCTGCCAATTTTGGTCCCTAAGAGTCAAGTCAATCAATGAATCATTAAATATGTTTGAAATTCTATTACCCATATTGCCCTGGGCAAGTCACTTGGCCCTTTCTGCCTCAATTTCCTCACCGATAAAATGTGTTACAATTAAAATTATCTAGAGACTGATATTTTGGTAAGAATCTCAGTTTATTAATTATATCACTTGAATGATTTTGGTTAGGCCTTATCATAATTGATATAGTGCCAAATAGGTCAATGGCTATCTTGAATGACCAAAGATACAATATCTTGATCAGGCAGCTTAATAGAGTTTTTAAAACTCATTATTCAGCTCCTCCTTTGACTATTTCAAAGCATTTCTAGTTTGTGAATACATAATTAGTAAGTGGTCCATCAAACTCTCAGGCTTTTGCCATACCAACAGGTAGATGGGAAGGTTTGCAATTGTATAATTAGAATTTTGCTCCCCAGGACTCTAAATCCCAGCTTCCCATATTCTTTCTCATATTATGTGCTAACATAGGGAGGCTATATTTTGAGTGTATCTCTGCACTCTCTCTCTTTTTCCCTTTAATGCTGTTTGTGGAGTTTGAGTGAGTGCTAGGCAAGAGAATTTTATTTCACATGGTGTAGAGATTAAAATTAATATACAAGAACTAAATATATTTTATAAAGTTTTATTAATAATAAATTAAAATAAAAAAACTAGAGTGAAAAGGTGCTAAACTAACCCAACCCACTTATGAGAGCAAAAGAGAAAGAGTGAGGCAGATCCTTAGAACTTATAACCAATACATGAAGATGCAAATATACATAAAGGGAAAAGAATTTGGGTAATATAGAAAGGAATTTTGGGTAATGAAGTTTTAGGGTTCAAGATTTTCCAACTATACATTCCCTGCTGTAATCCTATTGGGAGACCAGTCTCCCCAAAAGGATCATGGAAATGTAAGTAACTTATAAATTGTAATAATTTGTGGATAAAAGGAAAAGAAAACAAAATCAATGATTGCTACAGTGACAAAAAACCAATTATGGGGCAGTCCCCTTTAGCAGAGGAGTATACATTTAAAACATATGCTTTCAACCCCTCATAGTTCAATTCACATCCCAAAGTTCAATGTGGATTCTCTGGTGCAGTGTGTGGTCTCTGCAGGCATCTTCATGGCACCTTCTCCAAACAGGTTCATTTTCTGGATTCTTGGAGGTAGCAAGTTTCTTATCCTAAAATTGCTCAAATTCAAATCAAAGTTCACGACAATAACATAGTCCCCCCTGAGGTGGAAAATAACAAACACAAGGATTACTCAGGGATGTATGGCTGAGTTATGAAGTATATGAGTCAATTGTCAAAAGAAATCAAAAACTTCAAAAAATCCAAACAGAAGAGAAAAAAATAACTTGTGGATTAAATATAAAATGTCAAAGTCTTATGTTTCTAAGTAAAGGAAAAATAAAACTATAACAGGTCCTTGAATCAGGGTCCAATTAAAGTGATTTATGTAATTATGCACTTACCCAATCAGTAGCCAGGACTACAGAAAGTTTGCCAAACTTATTAAAGACAGAAAAGGGACTAGTATAGGAGCCAGGATGGCAGACAAAGTAATATGCTTGCTGGGGCTCAGAGGAAATCTTGCCTCTGACATATGTCAAAATAGCTGTAATCTCAAACCCCAAACAAGTTCAAATCCTCTTGTCTTGGCTCAAAATTACATCAATCCCACTGGAAGTGATTTGGTCTCTTTGAACTTGTGCTTGATAGGCACTGTGCAGTGGCTCTTTCTATATTCTCTTATTATGGAATCAGAAAAAATAATTAAGCAAAGTTCCATAATTTTTTTAAACAATCAATGGCATTATTTCTATAGTTTAAAGCTTTTGGGGTATGCATTAATATTGGAACAAATGTATCTTGAATCTATGTTACTGCAAAATAAAAAAATGATTACTATTGATCATATGTACTTCAAAGTATTCAAATACGATATTGAAAAAGAATAATAAAAATGCTTTAAAATTAAATACATATATATGTATATATATACATATATACACACACACACACACACACACACACACACACACACACACACACACATATATATATAGCTTATAATCAGTGACACACTGTGTCAGCCAAGGAAAGGTGAAATACAAAGGTTCTTCATCAAAACCTGACATCGATTTCCTTTTTAAATTTTGTCATGAACCACTGTGTGAGTGCAAATGATTTTTTACAAAATAACAGATTTAGAAAAACAATAATATAGTAGATAATGCACACTCAACATTAAGCCAGGCAACAATGCACATTCAAAGAAAGTACCAAATTCACAATAATCCAGTTAATAATAATAGCAAACAAAACCCAGTATGAAGTAGAATTCACATGAGTTGTTGTGTGACATTTAAAATCTATGAACTGATGGATATTTGTCACAAATTCTACAGGTATAGGAAATCTTTCAACCTTCGTGAAGATATTTTAAAAAATTGATTACTGCCATCATCACAAAATTTGACAGAAGAGTCTAGAAAAACACAAATCTCTGTACTGTTGATGAAAAATGTTTGGGTCTGAAACATCTCTAAGAAATCTAGATTGTTCTGGAAGAAGTATAGAATTAGCTGAAGAGTTAAAACTATAAAAGTCATCCAGAAACTACTTGCAACTTAGAGAATGCTCCCTCTAGGGAGCCTTCTAGGGATACCATGCCCTAGGAACATCTTCCAAGCTGCTCTGGTATAAGGTTGTTATATGTTCCATCCATTACATTTTTATAAATGCTGAGGTGGGGAATTCTAGCTGATAATGTAAAATGAGTTAAATTCATAAATAGTTGGAGAGTCAGATTCAGAGTCAATGATAATTGTTTAATTCAAGGGTTGCAGGAGCTAGCACTAATTCTTTTAAACATTTATCATCAGTTACTTAAATAAAGGCATCAGACACATGAATGACATAAAATCAGGGGAAAGGGAGATCAGTCACCTAATAATAATATGTAATAAGGAATAATATGCTAGGCACAGTACTAAATGCCAGGGATTCAAAGAAAGGCAAAAAATCAGTCCCCTCTTCTTAAGAAGCTCACAAACAGTTTTGTTCAGACAGGCTATATAAAGGGCAAATTGGAGACAATCTCAGGGAGTAGGACTGGGAAAGGTTCCTTGTAGAAAGTGAGATTTTAACTAAGAT
The DNA here is from genome assembly GCF_016433145.1 of Gracilinanus agilis. Lineage (NCBI taxonomy): Eukaryota > Metazoa > Chordata > Mammalia > Didelphimorphia > Didelphidae > Gracilinanus > Gracilinanus agilis. Next base: position 534,242,343 of record NC_058132.1, read on the forward strand.
TTTTAAGGAAGCCCAAGAAGCCCAAAAGTAAAGATAGAGGAGAAAATTCTAGGAATGGGCAATAATCAGTGAAAATGCCCAGAATTGGGAGATAATCAGGGTCCCAAAAGATCTTGATAGACTAGAGCAGTGGGTTGAAATTAATAACATAAAATTCAATAGGTCTAAGGTTTAATCTAATTCTTTGAGTTTAAAAGAAAACAACTTTACTAATATGAGGGGAAGCACGGCTAGATAAGTTTCCAAAAAAGCTAGGGGTTTTAATGGACTGTAAGCTCAATCTGAGTCAGCAACACGATATGACAGCTAAAAAAATCTACCAGAAACTTAGAGTATAACTTGAAGAAACAGTGAGTTGAGTTTCTTTGTCCTCTTTCCTAGAAAATGTATTCATTTTCGGACACCACCGATTAATAAGAACATCTAAGTTGGAAAATTTTCAGAAGACATCTAAGCTGTTGAAAGTTCTAGAGTAAAAGTCTTAGGAGGTTCAGTTCTAGAAATTGGGAATGTTTACCCTAAAGAAGGGAAGACACAGAGGAGACATGATAGCTGTCCAAACTCACCAGAGGTGGTGATTTCCTCCTCATTAAATATCTCCAAGTAGCAATTTGCCAATCAATTGTTGGTTCCATTGTAGAAGAGATACTTTGAAAAGTATAATTTGAATAATACAATTTTCAGCATCTCTTCCAACTTTCAAGACACTGAGATTCTATGATCAACCTATCTTAAAAGGTTGTTGTGAGGATCAAAATGAGATTAATACAGATACTTTGTTAATTGTAAAGTGCTATGCAAATATAAGGTCATATATACCAACCTTGAAAGGATCTTATGGTTTTCTAGTCTAATAACTCATTTTATAGATGAAAAAACTAAGATGCAGAAATTTTAAGTAATCTGAACAAAATCATATAGTTATTAAGGGATATTTACACAGTCTCTGATTCCCCATAAATAACAGTATCATATGTTGTAAGAATAGCTCATATTTCTATTGCACTATTTGATCTTAAATGCATATTTTTATAATAACCATACCATAAAGTAATGCAAGTAATATTATTTCCAAAAAGATATTATATAATTAATTGTAATTATATAACATATTATAGAATTAATTATAAGTGTGTAACATATTATGGAATTCATTATAATTATATAATATAAAATATTATATAATAGATAATGTAGATAAGGATACTGAAGCTCCAAGAAATTCATTGGCTTACCCATAATCATACTCCCAGTTAGTGTCAGAACACTGAACCCAAGTCTTTTGACTTCAGATTCAGTATTCTTTCCACTCTACTATGCACTAGGGTGCCTCTCATTGCCTTAGGTGCCTCTATTTTACTAGGGTGCCTCTCTATATTACAAGATCTCTTTGGGTTCCTGCTCCTAACCTATAAAATAACAATTTGTTATAAGGATTAGCTGATGTAATCATTATAAAATGAGATCTCTTTGTAAACTATGAACTATGCTCATGAAAAATAGAATAATAGTAGTAATAGGAATAGTCATAGTAGTAGAAATATGTTACCTGAATATTTTAGAAGATTTAAGGTGTGGTTCATATAAATACATAGTATCCTCAAAGTCTTAGTATAATTCTTAGCTTTAGTAGTTTTTATCTCAAGCTTTAGAAGATTCAATATCTCCTGATTGCCCTGAGAATTTGATGTGTGTATAATTTATAGTCTTCATTTTTCATATATGGCTTCACTTGGTTTCTACTCCACAAAAACATGATTTGCTCCACTCCAGGAAAAACTGATAACCTAAAATCTCATCACCATTCAAAGATTGGTTCAGTTTTTGGTATTTGACAACTTATAAACTAATTCAGGTGCTTCTGCCCTTTGGTTGGAAAAAAGTACAACAAATTCCTTTCAAAGTCTTCCTTTACAGATGGCTCCGAAAATTCCAGATAATTCTCCATTTTTCCATTAGTTGGCCTCCTCATAAGACAAGCTTGTATCTCTCTCATCTTTCAACCCCATTTTTAAACCCTTTTTGTATTCTGTTTTCCTCATTAAATTGCAAGTTCTCTAAGAGAAGGAATTCTTTCTTTTTCTTCTTTGTTTTGTTTTGTTTTGCTTTTAATAACCCTTACCTTCTGCCTTAGAAACAATAAAGGCAGAAGAGTGGTAAGGACTAGGCAATGGAAGTTAAGTGATTTGCCCAGAATCACACAGCTAGGAAGTGTCTGAGGTCACATTTGAACCCAGGACCTCCCATCTTCTCTAGGCCTGTCTCTCAATCCACTGAGCCACCTAGCTGCCCCCTATTTTTTTCTTATTTGTGTCTTCAATATTTATATTAATGCCTGAAACATGGTAGGTAAAGAATCAGTATTTATTGAATTGAAGTAATATTTATTATGAGTTCAAGAATAAAAGCTATCAAAGTCAAAAATCATAAATATTTTTCCTAATGAAAGTAAAATTCTTAAATGTGTTTATTTATTAAATTATCAATTTAAGAGGTGTTTATCTGACACCCAGGGAGAATGAATTAGAAAGGGACTCTCCCAAGGTCACAGAAATGTAAATAACATATCTGAGATTTGAACTCAGATCCTCTGATGCCAATGGTGTGAGCTACCACATGTCCTTCAAAGCTCAAGGTCCTAGAGAACTGCTACAAGGGTTACATTTTGCTGCATGGTGGTCTCACAAAAGTCTGATACATGGAACTATTTCGAAAGGGATTCCTTTAAAAATTTATTTTCTATTTCCTCCAAATATTTCATTCTTATGTTTTATCAGTTGTGTCCCATTGTTATTCGGTTTGCATGTAATCAGATACATCATGTTTTGCTGCTATCTCAGCTGTCAGTGGGAAACCTAGAATTGCTCCACAGGCCCATTACGGACTTTTGTTTTCTGTGTAGATATCAATTTGTTAAACACATCAAGTCTTTGATGACTTACACAACAGTTCAGCTAATGGTCCATGCATTAGTGCCCTGTATCAACTGCAAACATCTGCTTGAGAATGACTGAACTTTTGTGACTGCCAGACTCGGGGGGAAATCTAAATCTAAATGCTGTGTTGTCGATCAGGTTCAGAATGAGCACTGAAGGATAAATGTGTCCAACTTAGAGAGATTTTGGTGCAAATTTATGCTCCAGAAATAATATTCTATTCCACAGTGAATAAATAGCCTTGTCCCATGTCTTTTTTTTAAGGTCTGCTTTTTTTAAGTGACTAATATTCTGATGACTGGGTTTTCACTGATAAATAATATGCTAAAATGGCATAATATGCCTCTTCTTTTTTTAACTGAAGTAGACTGTTGATAACCATACATATTTTTGAAACCCTTACCTTTTGTCGTGGAATCAATTCTGTGTATTAGTTCTAAGGCAGAAGAGTGGCAAGGGCTAGGAGATGGGGTTCAGTGATTTGTCCAAGGTCACATAGGTAGGAAGTTTCAGAGGTCAGCTGTGAACCCAGGACCTCCTATTTCCAGTCTTGGCTCTCTACCACTGAGTCACCTTCCTGTCCCCTACTGGCAACCAAATTGACAGAAATATACACTACTCTAACTGAAAGAGGTTTCCTTTTCTAAACAAGTAGCCATTTGCCAATCAGTAATCTGCTTTTGATTTTGGTAGCAATACTTTTTCTCTTTCTGTACCCCATAATACTTCTCCCCCTTCTCTCTAGAACTTAAAGGAAAACCTTCCAGCCTGGTGTTGGCTATTAATAATTTAGTAAATCATTCAGGTCACTTATGTCACTCTGCTGAATGACCTGAAAATGAACTCCTCTGGCAATAGCTGCTGAGTTTTATAAAATATAGTTTCACTACTGGGTTTCATATGTCTACATGAGGATTGTGCCTTTTATTTGTCTGGGTATTGTTATTTGGATGCATGCCAGTTAAGAAGGGAACAACAACTCTTCAATAAGTACATCCACTTGTGGGCTGTACCAGTAACAAGAACAACACTTTCCCCATATGGGTACCCATTTAAAAAATTATAATCATTTAAATATTTAAATTATTCCACTCTGAAATATTCATAGTGTTATCACTCAAAGAACTAAATTAGTTTAAGGTTGCCTTGCAAAGAAGACCTTCATAACAATTATATCAGGAAAAACAGATCAATTTATCAAAAGAGGGTAAAAATCCTACACAACACAATAGCTCAAAACCCTGATGTACTGAATGGGACTTTATAACTACATAGTGATTATTTTGACAAGTTCAGCTGTTTAATATCATGCCTGACTGCTCCTTTATGGTTGATGATTTTCTTTTGTAGGATATGACAGGCCTAAATGAATTTGAACCCAAGTGAATTAAAACTCTCTGATTCATTTACTTTGGCTAAAATCCCTTATGTTCAAAACTGAATGCGTTGTGTTTTTTTTTCTTTCTTGCTAATACATCCAAAGATATATGTTATATGTGAATACTGTCAGTACCCACTATGAATTTCCAGACTAGAAGGAAGCAAAGAATTGTAAACAGGTTTGGGATCAAATTTATGATTGAGGTATGTTTCACTTCTTAGGTAAATGTGAAAAAGGAGGTAGTTTTTCATTAAAGTTCGCCTTTAACTGAAGGTATCTTCCTTGGAGATAAACAACTGATTTCATCTTCTTTCTGCTCTTAGTCTAATGTATTTTTATTTTTTATTGCTATTAACATTACTGCTCTTTCCTTTTTTCTTTTTAAGACAATTATTGAAAAGTATTTGAAATGGGCCATCCTTTTATATGGAGTATATATATGGCATGGAGACTGAACTGTGGTATGGATAGACAGGAAGAAGGAATGAATCCTTTTTATGGATAAGGACAGAAATTGGGACTGAAGCAGCAAATTCATTCATTTCTGAGGAGGAACTTGGTTTACCAATGGAAAGTAGCAAGTACCTTCTCTGCAATTTTCAGCACTAGACAGTAGCCTAGGGCACTGATGGGTTATGTCCTTCTTTTAGAGTCACATAGCAACTGTGTGTCAGAAGCCAATTCTCTAGCCATTATGCCACTCAGCCTCTTTATATGGTAAATATCCATAACTGACATGTCAATACAATAATTTATGATTTCTAATATAGGAATTCCCACCAGTAATCTAGTGCATAATTTTAAGGGGAGTTGCCCAAGATTTAGAGAAGTTCTGTGCCTTGCCACTAAAATGTCAGAAAAAGGATTTCAACTAATTTTTTCTGACTCTAAATCTAGACCTTTATTCAAATACCATATTGCTTCTCTATAATAAAACATATAATTGAATAGCATACATGTTTAACATTTATTCCAGTGACCTTCATATAATTCTACAAAATGTTTACTGTAATATTTTTTTCTTAGAAAACAGTGGAAGAGGACAGTAATGATTATCAAAAGTCAGGATACTGACATATAAAGTAAATATAATTACACAATAAGTGAGCACTTTTTTACCAGAAGAAAAATAGAACACTTAATATATGCTGGAACAACTGTCATTGCCCTTTAAAAAAAGATGTCCCTTCTACATATTGTTTCTAAAGATTTACTTCTTCTTGTATACCTCTTATAACCTGATACTTCAAAGACAACTAATTATAATGACAATCAGTGAAAATAAGTTCATTTTTTCCTATCAATAAACTCTTTCACATTAAGTCAAAACTGCAACACCTCCCTATTCCCTAGTTAATTTTATATTAAATGGCTTAGATTGAGAAGAGGTATCACACAGGCTACTTGTGAAAGGTCATTCAAATGGCCAAGGGTTATATATCTCTTTATTGGTGAATAAAAGGTGAATAAGAGATAATAGTCCCAGTCCACATGTGACAGAATAAATTTAGGGCCATAGTTGTTATTTCTGTTTTAAAAATATAAACAACTTGCTATCTTTGTAATCAGTTTCTTTCATTAAGCTGCAAAGCCAGGTGGATTGAAGCAACCCAGTGGATCCAGGGCCTCCTGATCAGCTACTCCTCAATTACAAATGAGCAAATGAAACTTTCTAATCAATAGAAATAAAATGAATGAATCTTGAATGACCAATGAAATAAGACATATTTATTTAGTGTTGTTACAAGGAAATAAGGAAATGAGCAGGAGTAGGAGCTGTTGGAAAGGCAGAGAAGCAGGAAAATTCCAGAATTCTAGGAAAGTGATAGTATGAGCTTCTTCTGGGAGCAGTTCAAAATCTGGAGAGGTGGAGAGAGTGTCTGAAGTCCTTGGGTGGACCCTGTGAGTTTGACTATTTCTCCCTCTCTTGTGGTTGTCCTTCTGATACAACTATTGGTTCCCGTGGTCCTGTGTTCCTGTGTGTGTATCTGGTTGCTTCTGGTTGACAGATATTCCTACAGATCTGCTAGAGACATCTATAGCCATCTGTCAGTGAGATACTTTCCCTTTGAGCCTTGTTCCTGCTTACCCTCCAACCTTTCCAACTCTATTCATCATCTAAGAGGGGGAATTTGGGGAGTGAGGTTTATCTATTGTAGGAACTGGGACTTCTAGGTAGAGAGGTTATTGATAGAGCAGATACTAACTATAAGAAGATAACTGGATTTGGTGGGAGCTTTATTTATAGTATTTAGTTAGATCCCTTCCCTTCTTTTCCTTACCTTGAATAAACCCTGTTTTATATCAATTGGGTATCCTGTAAGATTTATTCTGTTGGCCTTTCTAAACCCTAAGATACTTCTGATTACTGGTCCTAACAATCATTCCTTGACTATCTGAAATCCCCTGTACCACCAAGTATCATTTAGATACATATTTTAGTGTCTACTATGAACCAGGACAACCATAGTTATAATAAAGGGAAAAGATATAGAATTGACATTTATTCTACAGTTACTTTTGGTATAATTTTAAGGATATCTTTAAAACATGAAATAGGGGGCAGCTAAGTGGCTCAATGGATAGAGTTTCAGGACTAGAATTCTGGGTTCAAATGTGTCTTCAGATACTTACTAGCTTTGTGACCCTGTGCAAGTCATGTAACTGCATTTGCCTAAATGTCACTGCTCTTTTGCCTTGGATCCAATACCAACTATCAGTTCTATAACACAAGATAAGGGTTTAAAAATCATGAAACAGAGTCATAAACAACATTATGTCACAAAGCGCTAACTTCCATGGAATATTTTACAAAAGTAAAAGAATTCCTCAAGGATGAAAATCTGTTAGGGCTTGAATAGCTGTGGAAAGCTGAATGAAGGATGTTGCATTTGAAGGATGAGTAAGTCTTAGATAGGACAACAAAAACAGGAATCAAAGTGATCAAATATTATATATCAAAGGTATTAAAAAGTAGCTTCAAGTGGTGGTGTTGTATAGTAGAAAGAGTCTCAGGTTTGAATTTAGAAGGCCTAGGTTCAAATTCGGATTCTGCCACTTAACCACCTGTGCTTTTTGGCAAGTCACTTAACCTCTATTCTAACACTTGCTTTTCTTGTTTGTAAAATGAAGAAGCTTGGTTAGGAATCAAAACTAAGGTATTTTCTAGCTCTGGGTCTATGATCTTACAGCTATGAGGCAGTGAGAAATTCAACCTATCCATAGTGAAGCCCTGAAAAAACTGGTCTGTTGCATCGTATGAAGGAAATTAAAATACAAATTGAAAGAGTTTCAATTTTTACAACAGGAAATAGGTAGCGATTTTTTTAAAAAAAGCAAGAGAATAACAGGAAAATACTGTTTGAGGTTATTATGGCAATTGGATGGCTTGGAAGAGAGAGCTTGGAGAAAGGCAAGTCAATATAGAAGATATCATAATGAAGAAAATTCAGAAACATTTATTAAACGCCTATTATGTGAAAGGTATGGTAGTGCTCATTGGATAAAATTATAAATAAAAGCAAATAATACGAATATAAATACAAAATCTTGTGCTTGGCATTTAAAGTCCTTTATAGACAAGCCCCTTCCTACATTTTTTCCATTTCCCTACATTTTGTACCCCACCAATAACTCTTCAGTCTAGTGACATTGGTCTCCTAGATGTTCCATGAACAAGATGCTCTATTTCTTGGCTCTGGAATTTTTTTTGGCAATCCCTCATACCTGGAATATTCTCCCTCATCTTTGACTCTTGACTCTCCCTGCTTCTTCTAAGTTCCAACTAAAATCCCACATTCTAAAAGAAGTCTTTCTCATTTGCTTTTAATTCTAATGCCTTTCCTCTGTTGAATAATTCCTAGTTATGCAGTATAGATAGCTTGTTTTTTTTCTTATTTATTGTCTTGTTTTTTCTCCCATTAGATTGTAAGTTCCTTTAGGGGATGGGCTATCTTTTGCCTTTTGCTTTTCTCCCTCCTCCCCAGATTTTAATACAATGCCTGGTGCCTGGCACATAGTAGGTACATAATAAATGCTTAATGATTTTCTGACCCAAGTGATGAACATCTTCATTAAAGGGTAAGCAATAGGATAGAAAGATAATGAAGATATTTTTTTTATATTTTTATTTTGAATATTTTCCCCTAGTTACATATTTCATGTTCTTTCCCTCTCCCCCAAACCTCCTAACCCCCCTTAGCCAACACACAATTCCACTGGGTTTTACATGTATCATTGATTAAGACCTAATTCCATATTATTGATAGTTGGACTAAAGTTATCGTTTAGTGTCTACATCCCCAATAATATCCCCATCAGCCCAAGTGTTCAAGCAGTTGTTTTTCTTCTGTGTTACTCCTACCACAGTTCTTCCTCTGAATGTGGGTAGTTTTCTTTCTCATAAGTCCCTCAGCCTTGCTCTGGAACCTTACATTGTTGCTAATACAGAAGTCCATTATGTTAGATTGTACCACAGTGTATCAGTCTCTGTGTACAATGTTCTTCTGGCTCTGCTCCTTTCACTCTGCATCAATTCCTAGAGGTCATACCAGTTCATATGGAATTCCTCCAGTTCTTTATTCCTTTGAGCACAATAGTATTCCATCATCAACAGATACCACAATTTGTTCAGCCATTCCCCAATCGAAAGGACATTCTCTCATTTTCCAATTTTTTGCTACCACAAAGAACATGGCTATAAATATTTTTGTACAAGTCTTCTTCCTTATTATCTCCTTGGGGTATAATCCAAGCAGTGCTATGGCTGGATAAAAAGGCAGATAGTCTTTTAATGAGCATAGTTCCAATTTGCCATCCAGAATGTTTGGATCAGTTCACAACTCCACCAGTAATGAATTAATGTCCCAATTTTTCCACATGCCCTCCAACATTCATTACTCTCCCTTGTTGTCATTTTAGCCAATCTGCTAGGTATAAGGTGATACCTCAGAGTAGTTTTGATTTGCATTTCTCTAATTGTTAGAGATTTAGAACACTTTCTCATGTGCTTATTGATAGTTTTGATTTCTCTGCCTGAGAATTGCCTATTCATGTCCCTTGCCCATTTATCAATTGGAAGATGGCTTGATTTTTTGTACATTTTGTAATTTAGGTCCTTGTATATTTGAGTAATTAAACCCCTGTCAGAGTTTTTGTTATAAAGATTTTTCCCAGTTTGTTGTTTCCCTTCTAATTTTTGTAGCATTGGTTTTGTCTGTACAAAAAACTTTTTAATTTAATGTAGTAAAAATTATTTATTTTACATTTTGTGATTTTTTTCTAACTCTTTCTTGGTTTTAAAATCTTTCCCTTCCCATAGATCTGACAAGTATACTATTCTATGCTTACCCAATTTACCTATAGTTTCCTTCTTTATATTCAAGTCATTCACCCATTCTGAGTTTATCTTAGTATAGGTATGAGATGCTGATCTAGGCCCAATCTCTCCCATATTGTTTTCCAATTTTCCCAGTAGTTTTTGTCAAATAGTGGATTTTTGTCACAAAAGCTAGGTTCTTTAGGTTTATCGAAAACTGAATTGCTGAGGTTGCTTACCCCTAGTCTATTCCACTGATCCTCCCTTCTGTCTCTTAGCCAGTACCATATTGTTTTGGTGACCACTGCTTTATAGTATAGTTTAAAATCTGGTACCGCTAGGCCACCTTCCTTCATTTCTTTTCATTATTTCCCTTGATATTCTTGGTCTTTTGTTCTTCTAAATGAACTTTGTTATAGTTTTTTCTAATTCAGTAAAAAAAAATTTTTGGTAGTTTGATAGGTATAGCGCTAAATAGGTAAATTAATTTGGGTAGGATGGTCATTTTTATTATGTTAGCTTGTCCTACCCATGAACAATCAATGTTTTTCCAATTGTTTAGATCTAGTTTTAATTATTTGGAAAGTGTTTTGTAGTTGTGTTCATATAATTCCTGTGTTTGTCTTGGCAGATAGATTCCTAAGTATTTTATATTGTCTAGGGTGATTTTAAATGGTATTTCTCTTTCTAACTCTTGCTGTTGTGATGTGTTGGAAATATATAGAAATGCTCATGATTTATGTGCTTTTACTTTGTATCCTGCAACTTTGCTAAAGTTGTTTATATTGGAGATATTTCAAAGCAAAACTTGAGAATATTTGCTGACTGATTAGATAATTAAGAAAGAAGGTACTAGTCAAAGCTAAATGTAAAGTTGGGTGGGATATTGGTGCTATCATTTATCATTTGTACTATAAGGGATTTTTGTTGTAAATATTTCTTAGCAACCTCACTTAACTATGAGCTCTTTGAAGGAAAGAAAAGCATTTGGCTATTTAGCAAATATATGCTATAAAATGCTATATATAAAATATGCTACAACATATTTGCTCAATCCAACATGCTATAAAAGCTTCAATTTGCTATTTATTTACATAAATATGCAAGCTGAGAAGGAGAGTTGACTTGAAGATCAAAGTTAATGACAGTTTTTAAACTTCAAATTTGATGTGTTGGAAGATATCTAAATGTAAATATCCAGGAGGTTGCTGTATACATGGACTAAAGCTCAGAGTAGAACAAATTGCTGGAGCTTGAGAAAGATAATGGATATGATACAGTAAAAAAAGATTAATTCTTTCATTCCATTCAACAGTCATTGAGTAAGTACCTATCATGCACAAGGCACTATGTAGGAAGGAATAGGAAAATACTTTTCTTTCCTTCAAAGAGCTCATAGTTAAGTAGTGTTGCTAAGACATATTTACAACAAAAATTCCACATAATATAAAATGGTAAATGTAGAGAATGGTCCTAGAAAAAAGGCTATAGGAAAAATGAGGAAGAGAGAACTCTCTTTAGCTGGGGAATTAAGAAAGGTTTCATGAAGTAAATAAGATCTGAGCTATATCTAGAATGGAGGGAAGGACTTCAAGAGGTAGAGATGAGGAAGGAACCCCAGCAAAGGTGATGGTGTATGCTGGATGTTGCTTATATAAATAAACAGCAGAAGAAATTAATATAACCAAAGAAGAGCTATACTTTGTCTGGAAGTGAGTGTGCATAGGGAAGGAGAGTGAAATAAAACAGAGGGCAATGATGCAGGATTTTAAATGTCAAAACCCTGCATCATCTCCTCCTATGTTATCCCATAGGCAATAGAAACATAATGAACTTTTTTTTGAGTGGAGTAGTCATAAAGAAACATTATTAGGCCTGCACTTTAGGAAGAGCACTAGAAAAATCTGGCAATAGTATGAATGACTAATTTGAAAGAGATAGATTCAAAGCAAAAAAAGACCACTTAGGAAGTGTTATAAACAAAAAGGGGGTCCTAGGGAGATATAGATGTACAGTGATGCTGATGTACCCCTTTCTCTCTAACAGTTGCCCAAGAGGTTAGGTAGAATGGTAACCTTCCCAGGTCCAAGCTGGGGTTAGATAGATTATTATTGGGCTGTTGATTTGCCTTGGATGACTTTTGGTATTTGACTGTGTGTAACTCCCTCCCCCAAGGGTCGTGATATAAAGACCACTCAGGAAGATACTTGTTAAACTCTCTTTATCTATAATCAGGGAAAAGATAAACATGACATGGATGGATTGGGGATTGGAGACCCTATTGATCTATTATCTATAGACTAATTGACAATCAGAACTGGAGGCTATTAATCAGGTGGAAGCTGGAGATTTACTCTCACCACTACCTCTGGCTAAGCTTGGCCACAGCCAAGCCAGAGAATAGGGAATGCTATTAATGCAGTTGTGTTGGTGATCTTATTCTCTCAGCTTTCTCACTACCAGTGTTTGTTGATGCACTAGCTCTCACAGACTTTCATGGAATATTCAGATCTATTCCTACCCTCTTCTTCATAGACCTCTCTGCCTCCCTTCACCACCCACTCAAAGATTTCCCAGTCCAGAAACTCCTGTCCAGAGACCTCCAGAGCCCTAGAGAGACCTCTTCCAAGTAGCTGTCAGGGGTATTTATACCGTGGGGCAAACATCATGGCACCTGGGAACATTCTGTGTCTTCCAAATGCCTTCCTTGTTATTCAAGGTGGCATCCATCACTTCCCAGATTATGAATATAACAGAATTTATTACACTAATCAGTTAGTCAATAAATATTTAGTAAGCCCCATGAACTAGGCACTGTGCTGACTGCTAGGAATATGAAGGAAAAAAAGACCAAAGATGTTCCCTGCTTTCAAGGAGCTCACAGTCTAATCAAGATGACAATATGAAAATAACATGGAAATAAAATATATAATAATAAATCAGAGATAAAAAGAAGGGAGGCACTAGAATTAAGGAGGATCAAGAAAGGCTTCTTATAAAAAGGGAGAATTTAGGGAGTATTTAAAAAGCAATGGAAGCCAGAAGACAGAGATGAATAAGTAGAGTATCCTAGTGATTGATGGACAAGAGCCAGTGAAACTATCTATAATTTACCTGCCAAGACAAACCCAGGAATTATATGAACACAAACTATAAAAAAATTTTTACATAAATAAAGCCAGATCTACACACTTGGAAAAAATTAATTGCTCATAAGTAGGCAGAACTAATAATTAAAATGACAATTCTCCCTTAGTAATTTTATTCAGTGTCATAGTAATCAAACTACCAAAAATTATTTTATAGAGATAGAAAAAATAATAAATTTATATAGAAGAACAAAAGGCAAATAGCTATGGAAGTAATGACAAAATATGCAGGAAGGTGACCTAACTGTCCTAGTTGTCAAACTGAATTCTAAAGTGGCAACCATCAAAATAATCTGGTACAAACTAAGAAACAAAGTAATGGGTCAGTGGAATAGATTAGGCATTCAACACGAGGTAATAAATGAGAATAGTGACCTAGAATTTGACAAACCCAAATATCCAAACTTTTGGGGAAAGAACATATTATTAAAAAACTACTGGGAAAACTGGAAAAACTGGAAAACAGTTTGGCAGAAACCAGGCATAGACATACCAAGAAAGTCAAAATGGACACACAATTTAGAAATAAAAGGGGATACTATAAACAAATTAGAAGAACATCAAATTGTTTATCTGTTAAATTTGTAGATAATAGAAGAATTTATGACCAAATAAGACATAGATAACAGTAAAATAGGTAACTTTGACTACACTAAATTTAAAAGGTTTTGAACAAATAAAACTGATGAAATCAAGATTAGAAAGGAAACAAAATTCCCCCCAAAAATAAATGTATAGCAAGTGTCTCTGACAAAACCCTCATTTCTCAAATATATAAAGAACCTAGTCATATGTAAAAGAATACAAGTTGTTCATCAATATATTTATGGCCAATGGATATGAGGAGGCCGTTTTCAGATGAAAAAAATCTATCTTTAGTCATTTGTAAAAAATGCTCCAAATCACTATTAACTAGAGAAATGCAAATTAAAACAACCTGGAGGTACCACCTCACATCTATTAGACTGACTAATATGACAAGAAAGGAAAATGAAAAATGTTGAAAGGGATGTGGGAAAATTAGGACACTAATACGCTGTTGGTAGAGTTTAGAACTGATAGAATCATTCTGGAGAGCAATTTAGAACCATGCCCAAAGGACCATAAAACTGTATGTATCCTTCAACTCAGCAATACCACTACTAGGTCAGTATCACAAAAAGAACAAAGAAAGGGGAAAAGGATCCACCTGCACAAAAATATTTATAGTAGTTCTATTTTTTGTGTGGCAAAAAATTGGAAACTGAAGGGATCTCCATCAATTGTGAATGACTAAACAAGTTGTGGTATATGATTATGTTTATTGTCTACTTAAAAATACTTCCAGATTATATGTTGATACAATTTTTAATATTTTAAAAAATGTTTTGCAATCCATGTTCTTTTCCTTCTTCCTGCATATCTCCCTCCCCAATATGGTAGGCAATATGATAAAGGTGGCATATGTGTTATCATACAATATATATTTCCTTGTTTATCATGTTGTGAAAGAAAATACTTATCCCTTACACTAGAGAAAAATCCATGGAGGAAATAAAGTGAAGAATGGCATGCTTCAATTGTGGTATACGAATATAATGGAATACTATAAGAAATGATGAACAAGATAATCTCTCTCTCTCTCTCTCTTTCTCTCTCTCTCTCTCTCTCTCTCTCTCTCTCACACACACACACACACACACACACACACAAACACACACACACAAACACACAAAACATCAAACATCTTCTCTAAAGTAATGCAAAATGAAGTGAGGAGAATCAGAATATTGTACACAGTAACAGCAATAATGTATGATAATCAACTGTGAATGACTTAAATATTATGAGCAATGCAGGGATTCTGGACAACACCAGTGGACTCATGACAAGGCAATCTACCTACCACCACAGAAGGAACTGATGGTGTCTGAATAAAATTGAAGCAAGCCATTTTTCATTTCATTTCCTTCATGATTTTTTGTATGAACATTGGGAGGGAGGGAGAGAACACAGATCACAAAATGTCAAAAAAAATCACTAAAATTTTTTTCTATATGTAACCTTGGGGTGGAATATTTGGAATTGGGAGATATAGTGTATTTTTCAAGGAAGAGCAACTTTGTCACTGGATCACAGTCTAAGATATAAGAAAATTGAAAAGGAATGTGTGTAAAAAGGTTGTTAATAGGTTAAGGGGGGCATAAATTAGCAGTGTGAGTGGAAAAGAGAAGAATGTGATATATTATGGAGACAGAACTGATAGAACTTGGCAAACAATTGGATCTAATGGATGAGGAAGAGAGGTGAATAAGAGGAATAAGAATAGTTAATAATAGTTAACAGTTCTATAGTGATTATTGTGTATGTACAAGGCACAATGCTAAGTGCTTCACAATTATCTCATCTGATTCTGTCAAAAACCCTGATAAGTAGCTGCTATTTTATCCCATTTTACAAATGAGGAAAGTGAGTCAGACAGAGATTAAGTGACTTCCCAAAGTCACAAAGCTTATAAGAGTTTGAGGCTATATTTGAACTCAGGTGTTTCTGACTCCAGCGGAAGAGGGTGTAGAAGAATAAGGCAATGCGATGCACAAGAAATTTAGTTTTATTTCAGTGGAAAATAAACAAAGAGATATATAAACAGAAACTAAAAATGGGAAAGAAGTTCATGTAAGAATGATCAGAATTACCAGCATATACCACAATTTGTTCAGCCATTCCCCAATTGAAGGGCATACCCTCATTTTCTAGTTTTTTGCCACCACAAAAAGAACAGCTATAAATATTTTTGTACAAGTCTGTTTATCTATTGTGGTATATGCTGATGATGGAATACTATTGTGTTCAAAGGAATAATAAACTGGAGGAACTCCATGTGAACTTCCAGTTCACAATTCCAGACCTCCAGGAATTGATGCAGAGTGAAAGGAGCAGAGCCAGAAGAACATTGTACACAGAGACCAATACACTGTGGTAAAATCGAATGTAATGGACTTCTGTACTAGCAGCAATGCAATGACCCAGGACAATTCTGAGGGATTTAGGGAAAAGAATGCTATCCACATTCAGAGGAAGAACTGCAGGAGTGGAAACACAGAAGAAAAACAACTGCTTGAACACATGGGTTGAGGCAAACATGATTGGGGAGGTAGACTGGAAATGACCACACCAATGCAACTATCAATAATATGGAAATAGGTCTTGATGGGTGACACATGTTAAAACCAGTGGAAATGCGTGTTGGCTATGGGAGGGAGGGTCCCGGGGGGGGGGGTAAAGGGGAAAGTAAGAGCATGAATTGTGTAACCATGGATAACTTTTCTAAAAAATAATTATTTAAAAAAAAGAATGATCAGAATTAGTCATAAAAATTTGAGAAACAACAACATAAGGTGTAATGCAAAGATGGGAAGTAAACCAAAAGAGGAAATATCTAAGTGGTTGTCAGTCATTTTTCAGACATGTCTGATTCTTCATGACTCTACTTGGGGTTTTCTTGGAAAAGGTACTGGCATAGTTTGTTATTTCCTTCTCCAGATAATTTTATAGATGAAGAAACTAAGGCAAACAGGACTAAGCAACTTAATGTGCTCTGGGTCACATAGTTAGTAAATGTCAGATGCCAGAATTAAACTCAAAGATGTAAGTCTTCCTGACTCCAGGCTGGAGACTCCATCTATTGCTCCATCTAGCTTTCCCAAATATCAAAATACTTATTGAAATTTAACACTAAAATACACATAACTGGAATTAAAACTCCCAATATAATAGCATACACTATGAGTCCTTTGGTGACAAATGGCCAGAAAATAGTTTTCAGCATCGCATATGTTGAATTGGAACAAGGTAGGAAAGATCTATGGAATGTATCAAGAGCAAATGGTAGGACTGAACCTTCATTTGCCAGTACTTTCATTTTACATATTAATTGATCAATGAATCAACAAGCAATTATTAAGTGCTTACCATATGCCAGTAATATGCTAAAAGCACTGTAGATATAGTACCTGCCTTCAATGTATTTTATGTATTTTAATGGGGAAGATAATATGTACATATTTAGGTATCTATACATTATATGGAAAAGATTAAAAGTAACTTTAGTGGGGAAGGTGCAAGAATCTAAGGATGAAATGACCAAGAAATATCCTATAAAAAGAGACATTTGACCTTATCTTAATCATAAGGAAATCTTAAATCTTAAAAGAATCGTGAGATTGAAAGAAGGAGAGATGAAGAGAACATTCAGATTTAGGGGCCAGCTAATTCAAAGACAGGGAGATGAGTGATAGAATGTTGTGGGCAAGGATCAGCAAATCACCCATTTGGACAAACTTTTTTCTTCATTCTTCGTTTTCCCAGAGGACCAATGACATCATGGGTTAATGTCTTGACTTGTTCATGAGTTGGATTTAAATGAGGCAGAGTTGCAGAAAGTCATCACCTACTCTCTTCTAGTATTGGAGTCCAATGGCAAGAAAAAACAAATTAAGATGACTGACCATGGCCTGGGATGCAGTGGATGACCTTGGCATTTTTAATGTCTGACCAAGCTCTAAGGGCTCCACAGAATCTGCTTCAGCCACCTTCATGGCTGTTGGAACAAATTGTTCTGAACCACATTCTTAGGAAACATCTTCTTAAATTACTCAAGGATTTGAGACCTGTCAGTTACCCTCAATCATTTTTAACCCATATGCCAAGATGGCATTAGCAGGGTGTGATCACTGTGCATGCCACAGTTTCTTGGGACCACAGATGAGAGTTGGGCGACAGGTAGGCACCAAAGGTGGATGAGAAACCCCGAAAAGCAAGTCCTCACGCTAGAAGTGCTAGTCTTCCCTGAATAAAAAGAAGGGAGCCATGAAAATTCCAAATATAAAACAAAGAATTTTAGAATTTATTTGATAAAAGAGTACAGGAAAAGAACTTTAAGTTTATTGTGGAAGTGTAGGTAGAAGGGGGGGGGGGGAAGGAATAGGTGGCATGGTCAGGAAATCATTTTGGGAAGATCCCTCTGTCAGATATATAAAGGATAGATTAGAATTGGGAGAATAAAGAAGGGGTCATATAGGAAAATATTATATAGGTAGAAATAAGATTCAACAACTAATTGCAAATTTAAAGCAAGTGGAAGCCAAGAATGACAAAGTTTTGATCCTGAATGCCTAGAAGGACTGTAGTGTTCTCAGCAGTAATAGGGAAATTAAGAAGAGGAATAGGTTTAGGAGGCAATATAGTGAGTTCTATTTTGAAAGTTTTATATAGTTTCTCAAGTTTAGTGACAACATCTTTAATTTTATGTTTACCATCAGAACCTAATATAGTCTCTAGACACAGTGGACATTCAGATCATGCTTCTAATGGATTATACTTAAGTATATATTCTTTACCTTAATAATTACCATATCCAAAAAGTATACTTGACTCAAAATGTGCCATAGCTTCAATACTTTAGAAATGCCCCCATTCCAGTTTAGAGCAAAGATTTAATAACGTTTAAACAGACTAACAAAACTTTTTGAAAAATAAGATACTTGGTTTCACATTCTGCCTTCGATGTATATTGGTTGTGTGACCCTGGGCAAGTTTCTTGACCCCTCAGAAACCCAGGTAACCATGTGAGACCACAACTTGAGGAATAGTTGCTGATCTTAGCTGACCTGAGAGTTCTATGTGCCAGTAATATTCACCAGCTACACACACACACACACACACACACACACACACACACACACACACCAATGCTTAAATGGAAGTCCAAATAAAAATATTTCTCTCTCTAACCTTTTGTTAACTTCATGGGGGGAGGAAGGAGAGGCTTGTAGAATAGTACCTTAAGTGACAGAAATGTCAATCTCCTAAGGTTGACTGCCCCTGCATCCCCTAATTGGGAATGATTTATAGAGTGGGTACATCAGGGGCTGAGTCCTACCCACTTCTGCTCTTAGCAGCTACAGCCGAGGGGTATTTGAATATCCCCCAAACAGAAAAAAAATCAGGTCAACATATGTGGTTCTTGCTACATTTGACTAATGATATTTTGGGTACTATGTGACTAAAGCACAACTGGGACTTCCATATTTTGAAAAACACTAGCTAAGAAATGAGAGAAACTTGAAATGCCACTGTGGGAGAATATAGCGGGTTCATTAGATATATAAGAATGATCTAGATACAGTTTTCAAACTATATATATATATATTTATATATGAATAAAACCTTTACTATTATTTTATTAACCAAACTCCAACACTCCCTACAAAAATCTACAAAACTTAGAATAAACATATAATGAAATAGAATATCAACCTTTTAACCTTTAATGACTTTATTAATCACATATTTATATAGATCAGGGCAAAGGAGAAGTGCAAAGGCAAAGAATAATCTGAATTTAGTTCCACGACTCACACTTGGTACTATTTGACTTTAATCAACTCACTTAAAATCTCCAAACCAAGATCTCCCTCCCATAGGCATCTTAAACTCAACATGTCCAAAACTAACCTCGTTAACTTTATCCTGAAAACTTTCCCCACTTCCAACTTTCCTATTATTGACAAAGGCACAACCATCCAGCCAGATCCTCAGGTTCTCAATCTAGGTATCATTCTCAAATTATCATTCTTCTCTATTTGATATACAACCTATTGCCAAGATCTGTCAATTCTACTTTTTTAAGGGCCTTTTTAGACTCTGATATGCCATGGTCCAAGCTCTCATTACTTTATGCTTAGACTACTGTCATAGCCTATTGGTTGTTTTCTCTTCAAATCTCTCCCTACTCAAGTCTTTACTCCTCTCATATGTCAGAATGATTTTCCTAAAGCACAAGTTTTACTATACCAATTCTCATTCCAAAAACTCGATTGACACACTATCTGCTCTAGGATCAAATGGATGGACCTGTTTAGTTTTTAAAGCACTTTATTACCTGGACCTGGCCCCTTCCTAACATTTAAGTATTCCACTGCCTTACCACCAACACCATCAGCACCACCACCAACACCACTACAACCAATATATATACTCTGTAATCCTGTAACATCAGCTTCCTTGTTCTTTCTTTTATAAGACACTCATTTATTGACTAGACATTTGCACTGGCTGTTCTCAGTATGCAGAATTATCTCCCTCCCTCTTCTTCTTTATCTCTTGACTTTCCTAGTTTCATTCTCTCTCAGCTAAAATCCCATAGTCAGCACAAAGCATTTACTAATAATCCTAAAGTCTTGTGTCTTCTCTCTAAGATTATCTGCAGTTTTTCTTTTATACATCAGTTAGCATACTCACCCCAATGGACTGAGTTACCTGAGAGCAGAGACTTTGGGGGGCCTTTTTGGCCTTTCTTTGTATTCTCAGAACTTAGCAAGTTGCCTGACATATAGCAAGTACTTAATAAATGCTTTTTTAAAATTCTGAGTTATTCATTTATAACATTTTGATATTAGCATTATATTTAATTTACATATAACATTTGAACAGGAAGTCTTTTTTTACATTTTGCATTTTAAATTCTCAACTTCCCTCCCACTATATGATATAAATATATACATAATATGACATACATTTGAAATCATGCAAAATGTATTTCCATATTAGCTATATTGCAAAAAAATATGGTGAAAACAGAATATACTTTGTGCTCAGAGTTCATCACTTCTCTTTCTGGATATATACAGCATGTTTCATCATGTTCATTTGTAATTGTCTTGGATCATTGTATTGATTGGGGTAGCTAAGTCTTTCACAATTGATCAGTGTTGCTATTTTGGTGCACCATGTTCTCTTGGTTTCTGCTCATGTAACTTTACATCTGTTCATATAAATATTCTTAGGTTTTTCTGAAACCACCCCTTCATTTCTTATAGCATAATGGAATGTCATCACAATTATATAGCATAACTTTTTCTGTCATGTAAATTATAAGTATTCCCTCAAATTTCAATTCTTTGCCACCAAGAAAGAGCTGCTATAAATAATTTGTACAAATACGTCGTTTCTCTGTTTTTTTTTTATTTCTTTGAGATCCAGATCTAGAAATGATGTTTCTGAGTCAAGGGGTATAAGAAATTTCATAGTCTTTTGGACTTTAGTTCTATATTGTTTTCCAGAATGGTTGGAACAGTTCACAACTCGACCAAGAGTGCATTAGTTTGGGCATTTTTTCACATCTTCTCCAACATTTGTTCTTTTCCTTTTATATACTGTTATGAGATAGTACCTCATAGTTTTTTAATGTGACTACTGATAGCTTGGATATCTCTCATATCCTTTGACCATTAATCAACTCTAGAAAATGGCTCTTATTGTTACAATATTTTTTATAAATTAGGCCTTTATTAGAGAAATTTGCTACAAATACCCCCTCCTCTCAGTTTTCTACTTCCCTTCTAATTTTGGCTGCACTGGTTTTGTCTATACAAACAAATATTTTTAATATCATGCAATCAAAATGATCCATTTTACTTCCCATGATCTTCTCTATTTTTTCTTTGGTAACAAACTCTTCCCTTATCCATATATCTGGCAAGTAAAATTTTCCATATTCTCTTAATTTACTTATAATATAACCCTTTGCATCTGAATCAAATACCAATTTCAACCTTGTGTTGGTATGTGGTATGAGATATTGGTCTATGCCTAGTTTCTGCCCAATTGCTTTCCAGTATTCCCAGTAAATATTGTCAAATGGTGAGTTCTTGCCCCCTAAATTTGGACCTCTGTATTTATCAAATACTAAATTACTTTGGTCATTTACTATGGCATATTGTGTACCTAATCTATTTAATAGAAACTTATTGCCTTGATTTAATGGATTTCTTTACCTTTAAAATGGGAATAATAATACCTTTTATATTCACCTTATTGGCATTCTTGGTCTTTCTTCATATCTTTTCCCAATCTGGGCTTCCCTTTACTGGGTCATCCTTTGATAAGAGTGATGGGAATAATAGGGGATGAAAAAACCTGATGACTAGGAGCAAGACAGTTTCAGAAGACAGATAACTAACTATTCCTTGCCTCTGTCTCAATTGTTTCTATCTGTATCCCTGCTCTCTTCATTTTGGTTGAGTAGGAAGGTATGTTAACGAAAAGAGTAAGAATTTGGCAAAATCAGAAATATGTCTCTGAATGTAGAGATGGTACTTCGTCTCTGGAGGCAGAAGTATGTTTGTGTGTGTGTGTGTGTGTGTTAAGGTGAAAATAATATTTACTCTTTAAATATTATATGTATGCTATATCTACTATAATTTCCCATTCATGTTGTTTTAAAATATTTTAAAATAATCTTTGAAAAATAATTTGATTGAGGCATAAACACCTATACCCAACATAAGACACTAAAAATTTTCATTTTCTCTCCATACCGGTTGAGATGATAAACACTGTGGGTTTAAAATTTTATTTTTGGGTGTTTGCACTTCAATATTAAGAAATAGTTAAAATATCACCTGCTATCTGCACCCTCTTAAAATTTGACAACCCAACTTAGCTTCCCATAGTCCCAATGATAAATCCACAACCCTAAATCTCCCTTAGTTTTATACAAATATATTGTCCCTAATTTATCTCACTACCAATCTACTTTGTCAATTTGTTTTACCCTCTATTACTCCACTTAATATTTCTTCCTTGTCTTGAAAACCACAAACCATTCCTTTTTACTTCATGAGATTCTAGTCACTAATCCTCTTTGATTCTCCTTAACTTGATAACTTTTTTATTCCTGTTCAATTCAAAATCCATGATTCTTATTTTTTATATACTTAACAATTATCTTAAACCTTGTTCCTCTTTGGATCAGGAAATAGATGAGAACAATGTATGCCTCTAAAAATTATTTGCCTTCAAATTTTCCTCCATTTCTCCCCAAATTCAACCTCTGCTCCACTTTACTAAATTCCTCCAGGCAACTATATAATTTCCTTCTTATTCAACTCATCTTTCTTTTTTTCTCAGAACTTTTTCACACCAACTGCACATACCTCTCAAATTGATATTCTTAAAGCACAAGTCTATTCATGCTACATTCCTGTTCAAGAAGCTAAAAGAGCTCCCTATTGCCCATTTAGCCAATTATTGTTTCACAAACTAGATCTAGCCCATCTTTCCAGACAACTTATATATTATCCACACACATACACTCTTTCCATTCTAGACAAGCTGGCTAATTTTCTCTTACTTGTGTATAACATTCTTTTTTTCCAACTCTAAGCCTTAATACATGTTCCTGTCCCAAACCCCCATCCCCATAAAAATCTGCACTCCTGGAATGACTTCTCTCTCCTCATCTCCACTTCTTGGAAACTTTGGTACCAATCAAGGTTCATTTAAAGGGCCATCACCTATGAGAGGTTTTCCCCTTATTCTCCCAGACAATCAGATTTCCTATTTCCTAAATTGTTTTGCATTTATTTCATAAACATTGTGTATTTTCTCCTCTGTGTACATGTTATTTTCATTATCATCAGCCAGTGAAATGTAAGTTTCTTAAGGCCGACAACTTGTTTAAGTCTTTGAATCTATTATATAGATTCTGCCATATAGCAAGCCCTCAATGCATGTTGAATTTAAATTAATTATGAATTAATTAATCATTGTCTATAAGCTAGAAAAATAATCATACTTACCTATAGGATATTTTAGTGACATTGTACTGGTATCAAAAATCATGGCCTTCTTCATGTAATATACATTTACAGACATCAAGGAGACTAGTCAGTGGCTTATTACCTGGTATTCATCTTGCATTTATATAACTAAGGACCATCTGCTGCACATTCTTATTATTTCCTCCTTGAATACCTTAATAAGCTGTGCCATTGACATCCCATATGTTTGCTGCTAGATTGTAATGACTCCAAAGAGGAAAAACAAAAACATATCTGACATTCATTCAAACATAGCATACTTTTAATTTATTTGCAAAAAATGCAGGTGTCCTTGCCTTGAGGCAGTACAGACATGGAAGCATGGCCAGAGAGTAAAAAAATAAATAAATGAAAAGGATCTAAGAAGCAGCCCAAGGAATATAGAAGCTCTTCTAGTTATTTCCACAGCCCTGTTCTAAGTTCTCCTTGTTCCTTCTCCAAGTTCCTGGTTTTAACCTGGCTGATGGACTTCTTCTGGACCAGTCTATTTGCTTGGAAAGCTGTCTAGCCACTTCACAGCTTGTAAATGATCTCTGGCTTGTCCCTGCTTTGGTTTATGACTGCCTGCTGTTTACCCTCAGGCTTATCCTCTTGATGATTCTGTATGATAGCAAGCTATCCCTTGACAAAGATTTTAGTTTAAATCCAGGGCCATTTGGCCATTATTCTCTCAAAGCATTTGGGTCCTGGTGGCAAGGATAATTCCATTTATCCTTGTAACAATCAACTTGTTCAGTAGTTAGGTGTACAGCAGGCTACCCCTCAGTAATAATTAATAGTAAAACTTACTATTACACAAAGATTTGTCGATTTCATTGTCCAATAATGCCCCCTTATTCAGAGAAACTGATGATGGTAGGATATTCTACAACATTGATATTAATGCTGACTACCAATGCCAACTTTAGAAAGGGATTCCATGAACTTTTTTTAAAATTGTTTAAACCCTTAACTCCTGTGTATTGGCTCCTAGTTGGAAGAGTGGTAAGGGTGGGCAATGGGGGTCAAGTGACTTGCCCAGGGTCACACAACTGGAAAGTGTCTGAGGCCGAATTTGAACCTAGGACCTCCCATCTCTAGGCCTGACTCTCAATCCACTGAGCTACCCAGATGCCCCATGGATTCCATGAACTTTAATTCCAGTTGTTTTACTTGTAGGGAATAATCATTTTATTCTAGTATTGGTAGATAGATTTAAAGAATTCCACAGTCCATTAACAATACTCATTAGTTTTGCAAATCAGCATCATCCTATCTCATTGACACTGCCTAGGACTTAGGTATCATTCTTCTAGTCACATATTCCTTATATCATTAATGTGAAAGTCCAGCTGCAAGTAAAAAACCATACTGCTGACCTTCTCTACATAGCCAGACACTTCTCTTTTCACTTAATCTCTGCACTACAGTTTAGCTCATAGAAGAAAGGTTTCCTCCTGTGTACACAAAGGCAGAGTGAGTTTGAGATAAGTAGTGATAGAAATGTGCTCAGCATTTTTATTGTAAAATTTCCCCCAAGAAATGAAAGTGCTTTGTAAATTATAACATCTCATCAATCTTCACAACTACAATAACTAGGTAAATTTGGCAGCAAGTACTATATGAGCTCTTCAATTTTGTTCCAATGAAGTTAAGATTAAAATGTCATTTTATTTTTACTGGGTTTTTTTCTGTTAGAGAACTTTGGGGTAAAATTCAAAATCATTTTTTAAAAGAATGATACATAATTTAAAGTACATTTTAAAAGAATGATGCAAGATAAATAGCCAGAAAAGAGAAAGGAGGGAGAGGGCAAGGAATGAGGAACAGAATGGAAAATGGTTGTGAGACAGTACCAGCTGGAGGATTTAGACCTCAGGTGCTGCTCAGGGGAAAAGGCTCCTACTCCAACAGTGAAGAGATTGTTCAAAAGGTCAGAAAACAAGCTGGAACTAAATAATGTAATTTAGGGAAATAGAAGTAGACAAGATTCCTAGATAGGCTGAAGAACATGGTGGAGGAAGTCTGCCTAAAAATAAGAAAAGCAATTTTAAAACTAAATGCACCTTACGCTGAATAAAAATTGAGCAAATCTAATGAGAATAAGGATTATGCTAGACATATAAGCATGTGGACCTAAACATGTTAACATTGTGCTCTCTCTGACTATCTGCCCCTCTGCCTCATTGTATACCTCACTCTTACCTCCCTCCCTCCTCCTCCTCTCTCTCCCTTTCTCTCTTTCTCTGTCTCTGTTTCTCTGTTTCTGTTTCTCTCCCTTCCTCTCTCTTTCTCTGCCTCTGTCTCTCCTCCCTCCTCCAAATCTCTCTGTCTCTCTCTTTCTTCCTCTCTTCTCCCTCCCTCTCTCTTTTTCTCTCTTTGTGTCTCCTCCATCCCTCCAAATATCTCTCTCTTTGCCTTTCTCTCTCTCTTTCTGCATCTCTCTCTCTGTGTTTCTCTCTGTCTCTCTGTCTCTCTCTGTTTGTCTTTCTGTGTCTCTCTGTCTCTCTGTCTCTCTCTCCCTCCTGTGTGTGTGTGTGTGTGTGTGTGTGTGTGTGTGTGTGTGTGTGTATGTTTTGCCAGGTTGACATCACAGGAGGTGAATCTCCTGAATGAAAGTGTCCTTTGCCCTGCTGCAATTCAACCTTTTAATGTTAAGTGGCTCTTGTGTACACCACAGTCACCAATGTCACACCAATTTAAAGAGTACTGTTTGAACAGATGGAATGATGCCCCTGTGACACCAGCAGGTATGGGGTGGGGGTGGGGGGCAAAAACATAACTCAACCCACAGGAATTCAGCATCCTAATATCACAAGTGAGTTGCCACCATGCTGAGCAAACTCTGAAAAAATATGCTTCCCTTTCAAATGAAAGAGTTCAGTTAATTGCAGAGCTGGCTTACATCCCATGCCCTTAGGTGCCAGGTCTGGTTTATGAAACTGACTCAGGATTTTTTGTTGTTGTTGCTCTTGTCTGTTTGCTTGTTTGTTTTTTCTTTATCTGCAAACCTCAGGACTTGGACCCTGGAGAGACACCCTCCTATCAGGATGGATGGGATTAGCAGGCTAGCTCCTTTCATTCAACAGTGACATCTGCTGCTCTTTAGGCAGAACTACGAAGGCTAGAAAGTAGTCAAAAACCAGAGCTAACTTTCCTGGCCTTAGGAAACCTTCCAAATAGAAGATGTGAATAAGGCTTGTATTATTACAGAGAAGGCAATTAGATGGAGGGAAAAAGAAGGCAGAGGAGGGGAAAGGAAAGGTCTTTAAAATCCTGAAAATTGAGAGTTTGAGTAATCTCTTTCCTAAATATTCTGGATTCTTTCTTAAGACATTTCTACTTTGAATTTGAACTCTATTTTAATAACACACACATGCACATGTGGGGATTTTTGTATATGTGTGTGTGTGTGTCTGAGATGACATACAGAGAGAGAGAGAGACAGAGAAAGAAAGAGAGACACAGAGAGAGAGAGACAGAGGGAGAGGGAGAGGGGGGGAGAGACAGACAGACAGACAGACAGACAGACAGACAGAGACAGAGAGAGAGAGAGAGGGAGAGAGAGAGAAAGAGAGAGAGAGACAGAGAGAGAGAG
>NC_058132.1:534269622-534297308 GCF_016433145.1 Gracilinanus agilis
AGACAGACAGAGAGACAGAGAGAGAGACAGACAGACAGAGAGAGAGAGACAGAGAGAGAGAGAGACAGAGAGAGAGAGAGAGAGAGACAGAGAGAGAGAGAGAGAGAGAGAGAGAGAGAGAGAGAGAGAGAGAGAGACAGAGACAGAGAGAGAGACAGAGAGAGAGAGAGAGAGCTGGTCTTAGAGGCAGAAAACAAACTCACTGCCTCTGCCATATACTGGCTTTATGACTCTGATAAGTCATTGAGCCTTTTAGTATACTAGGCAACTTTTTCATACTAAAAGTTGCAGAGGAGGTGTTTATTGGCAAATGTTGACGTGATAATGGAATCCTGGGCTTCATTCATTAGAGTATTATCAAGGGAGGGCATTTTAGAGGCATAAAATATATTTAAGTGTTTATTTTCCCACCAAAAGATCCATTGACAAATACTATGGAAGTTATTAGACTGTTTTTGTGTCCTGGATCCCTTTGGCACTGTTAAAGCCTATGGATCTTTACCCAGAATGTTTGTAAATGTAGAAAATAAAACATGAGATTATAAAAGGAAATCAATTATACTGAAAAATAGTTATCAAAATATTTTTTCTTTAAAAGTTGGACCTCGGGCTAAGAACCATTGTATTGACTCTGGATGAGTCATATAACTTATTGATGCCCCAGGCTACCCGAGTTCAGAGATTATAAATTACAGAAGAGCTGCTGATATAAATTAGTAGAAGATGCAAGAAAAAGAAATCACCTCTACCTAAGCATATTAGCAACTATTGTATAATTTATAATTTAAGAAAAATGCTCTGGGTATTAAGAGATTAGATGACTTTCTCAAAGTCACATAGCCTACATGTGTAAGGAGCAGGACTTGAACCCTGAGCACCTTTCTGGCTTCAAGTGTCTATTCCCAGAGCAACAGTGCTTCTTTTTAAGAAATATACCTCAGAACTAAATTCTGGTCTTAGAATCATGATAACATGAGGTCTCCATGTCTTTACATGATTGTGTTCAAGTCCCTTAACAACTCTCAGCTTTAGTTTTCTCAACTGTCAAATGGATAATAGCATCTACCTTATATGGTGCTCAAGTGAGGAAACATACAAAGTCTAATATAAGTCTGAGCTATTTGAATATATTGTCATTTGTTTGGGGAAGAATAAAATATCACTTTTATGAAAGTCAATTAATAAATACAAAATTCTCTTCAAAATTAAATACATATTTTCCTAGTATTATTAAACTATGTCAAACTTTAATAACCTTTACTTAGGTAGTGCTTTAAAGTAGATAAAATGTTTTCTGTAAAAATAAGCTGGAATCAGTTGAAACCTTGAAAAACAATTGTTAAATTTTCAGGAAAGATGTTTATCTAAGGTGTATAGACTCAGGAATGTGAAACAGAATGCATTAATTTACAGAATAAATTTGAAGGTGTATACTGCTTTGGGGAAGATGGATAAATGTTAAACATAGCTGTACCACCCTCACTTTATTGACCAAAAAAAATCTGAGAAGCAAAGTTGTTTTTAGCAGTCCATGATATAAAAGCTTGTTAGGTAAATGTTGAATCTGAAACTTGAACTCAGTTTTTCTTCCACTCCAAGTTTAATGCTGTTTCCAGTATTTTGCAAATAAAGTTTGTCTGCATCCTCTGATCACCTTTCTGATTTCTTACCTTCATTGTTCTTCTATTCTAATCCAACCCTACCTTCCTCAACTCCAAAAACACTCCAGGCGTCAGGGACCTCTTACTGTTTCCTTTTATCAAAATATTTCACCAAAAGAAATGATGAGCAGGTTAACTTTTTTAAAAAACATGGAAAGAACTACATAAAATTATGAAAACAGAAATGACTAGGTCCTATAGAATATTACATATATCCTAACCTGCCTATTTTTAGATTTAATCACCGAAAGTGTAAACACCCCACTTAATCCTCAAGTGGGGAAGGTCTGTAACCCACATGTGCAAGAGTGGGTGAAGAATCAGAATTGACTGACTGCCCCTGGGTAGTCCTAAGAAAAAGCTTTTATTGTGATTGGTACACATAAATGGGAGGAAGGCAAAGGAAGTGGCAAAAGGAATGATCTTTATAAATTGCAAGAACTTCCTAGAAAGTTCACTTCTGCCTTGAACTGGACCTGGAGGAGCTCTGGCTGAGGACCTTGAACTGTTTTATATTTCTCCTTAGAACTATGCTGTGGGTGAGTGAAAAAAGACTGACTCCCTTCCTTAGCTTCCCTGGAGGTACTAGCCTCCAGAGGGGCCCTTGGTTGGGAGGAGGCCTCATGGCTAAAACCCTTTTTAATTGATCTTAAGACTCTCTAACTGGGGCCTCTGGAGCCCTGACAGAGTAAAGCCAAGGCTTGAACACATAGTCTAGCTTGTTAAGTTAGATCTTTTACTCTGCCCTTTTCTCATCTCTCTACTTTCACTCTTTCCCTATATTTTATAAATAATTTTTTAAAAATCATTTGGAATTAGATAACCAATTCCTGGTGACCACTCTCTCTTATATTCAGTCCAACCAACCATAATTTTCCCCATTTACAATATGTATACACAGAAACAGAATTGATATTTGAAGGATAACTTGTGAATGTCCACCTCCAGAGAAAGAAATGATAATAGAAATACAAATGAAATAGTTTACACACACACACACACACACACACACACACACACACACACATATTTTTGTCAAACAATTTCTCTAGGGCAAGGAGGGAAGGGAGAGACGAAGGGAGATATCTAGGAATTTTAATGTAATCAAGAAATAAATTATTTTTAAAAACATTTCACAACCATCATTCACATTGAGCTATAAAACCATTGGCAAATGCTCAAGTGTCAATACCTCCACCTCTCCTATGGGAATATTTGAATTTCAACTAGCATCAAATGTTAAACAAAATGTACATCTAATAGTGGAATTCTAGGCTTCATTCATTAGAGAATATTCAGGGAGGGCATTTTAGAGACATAAGTATTTCTTCATGAAATCAAATCATTGTTTGTAGCCCAGTGACTCTGCTTATGAGTTGACAAGTCCTGAAGCTAACAATGTACGATAGAACACAAAAATACAAGGGAAATTGAGTTCTACTGATAAATTTCCTGAATATCTGTGGTGCTATCTTATCTAAATTAATATTACTATTAGAGATCTTGTGAACAATGGTTAATAATTTTGAGGCTTTGAATATAAAAGTCTAAATTCACCTCTAATTTTCTTAATACAGAAATCCCCTATAAATGTACCAACACTCTTTCCTCTTCTTAATGTGTGAAATATGAAAGGGGAAGGAAGGGAGAGAGTAAGTATTCATATAATTCATGCCTACTATATATAAAGTACTATGCTAAAGACTTTTTACAAAGATTTTTTACAAAAAAAATTCTCATTTGATACTCACAACTACCGTATGGGATAGGTGCTATTATTATCCCAATTTCACATTTGAGGAAACTGAGGCAGGCACATTATGTTATTTTCCTAGGATTACAGAGCTAAATAGTTGAGGTCAGATTTGCATACAGGTCTTCCTAAATTCAGGTCCAGCCTCAATCCAACTGTGCCACCAGCTTCCTCAAACATGGAGAAATTCAGTGGAACTTCCCTCCCCAACCCTTACCTATTGTTTGAAGAATGAATAAACAAGCATAAAAATAGTAAACCCTCATCTTCTCCCAGGCCCAATCCAGTCTCCCTTCATAATATTCACTCCTCTAACTGGAATAAAAAATTCTACCCAGTTAAAAGACTGATAAAGCACAACAAAATGGAAATTTTTCCTACACCTAGAAAAGGACTAAAAACACTGTTAGTCACACCCAGATCAGATTTCTTAGTTACTAGAAGAGGACAGTATAATAGGTACCTCACCCCCCACTTACACAAGAGAGGGCATCAAAACTAGATAAAATTCATCATGATTCTTAATTCATTTAGCGATTGAGTTGGAATGGCTCCAATCATTCACTTTTTTTTTCACCCTAAATATTGTATTTGTAGGGGGTAGGCATGGGGTGGAATTGGGTTCCTTTTAGCCTTTATCCCCACAGGAGATAACTGTCTGCAGAGCTTGAACTAACACAGTTCCACTTGGACTATATATAAGATTCCTTCTCTTGAGTGGCATTACTCCCTCAATGAGTCCTCACTTCAAGCCAGCCACTCACTATCTTCCTCTGGCTTGGGCTCTTGCATTCCCCAAAGCTCCTGCTTCACCTTCTTTGGTGTTAGACCTCAGTCTTACAGGAAGATTTCCTATAGAGATATCTTATATTATATTTCACCCTATATCCAGAGTATCATAAATGAGGGTTAAGGAAGGAGAAAAGAGAGAGAAGTGTAGCAGGAAAAGCAGCTTAAAACAGACAAGACTTAATTCCCTATTCCTTTTCTCTTCCTCTGCATCCCAATTCAGTCTTAGTCTTCCAATGAGTACTGCTCTTTTCCTTCACCTTCACCTTCACCTTCCATTGCAAATTTGGAGTAGTAGAAAGATTGCTATTTAGAATTAGAGGACACATTTAAATTTTGACATCCTCTGGGCTATTCAATTAACTTCACATCATTGGGCCTTAGTTTCTTAATTTTGTAAAATGAGGAATTTATAAGACGACCTCCAAGATCCCTTCCAATTTTAAATAGATGATCATATCATCTTGGAGCAATTCACTCCAGATTCTTCCCATATGATGGGTGTCACTGAAACCTAGGTGGTTATTTGTTCTTGTTTTTCTTGAAGACATCCTATTTCTTGGTACCAAAGCTGGTTACTCTTCTTTCCTGATACCACTTAAGGGTCAGACAGATGATAAAACAAACTCTCTGCTCCTCTTTTCTGCTTCCAAACTCTCTTCCCATCAGTGCTTAGCAGCAATTTCTCCTCCTTTAAAGTTCACTCCACTCTATTTTGGTTGCTGTCATGTATTCACTTCCAGGTCATTCTCCAGCCTCTCCAATAAATTCGGTACTTGGCTCAATCTTCCTCTCTATTCATCTTGACCTCTGAGATTCTTATCTCCCATGAGCTCTGCCTTTAATATATCTTGGCCATAGAAAATAAGGAGTCATTTTACATTAGAATCATCATCCATATTCCATCACCAGCTTCCTTTAGCTCAAACAAATTTGCCAGAGTCCCTAGTTAAGGTCTTAGTTCAATAATCTCAAGGCTCTGTATGGGGCAGAACTTCTGTAGGAACACAAAAAAACAGAATATTTTATATTACAACACTGGCTGCCACATGGCATGAGGCTTGGGTTTTCTTCTCTGAGCACATTGGTCAAACTTCATGATGTCAGAATTCTGCTTATGATTTCAACTTTGTGGGATTTTTCAAGATGGTGGTGTAAAATGCCTGCATTTAAAAATAGTAAAAATCCTAAGTTTTGGAATAATATAGCAACACCAGAAAAACTTTAAAATTCTTTTTCTCTGATTAAATGGATATGAATGTGGAAGAAGGGATGGAGAACTACCCTTTTCTTCATCCCGATTCCTTCTTATCCTTTTTCTGTATTTTCCCCCCTCTTCAGCTGTCAGCCAACTTAAAAAGGGGCTATCAAAAACTAGATGAAGTGGTTTAAAAGGTTACTTCAGTAGAACACAAGGCCTTTTTGAAAGACCTTATGCCTTTCTTTAAATTTAATAAACCAGTAAGGAAAAAGGAAATCCACTTGGCTTGGTGTCCATTCTGATCTATTGCTAAAATTGCATTGTAGACATTTACAGTATATAAACTGACCTGTGAGACCAATGTCTGTTTCCACATGTTCTGAAAATTCTAGATTTTAATAGTTTCTTCATGTTATGTCTTACTGATATATAGTACCTTTAATGATTTCATTGCATTTTAGTTCTTTTATCATAGAATTATAGAGTTTAGATTTGGATGAGACCTTAGAGGTCATATAGTTTAACCTCTCACACAGTGAAGTAATGGTAAGGGATTTGAAAATAAAGCTTCCTAAGTGCTCCTCAGTCAACAGATTCATTATCCAATTTTTGAGATTTTTTAATGGGAAAAATGAAAACATTTAAGATGAATCAAAGGCAATAGAAAAAATATATTCATGACCTAGAAAATTATATTTTAAGCTCTGTCATGAAGTTGATAATGTAACATGATAAAAGCTACTTAGTCCTTATAAGTGGCATGGGTATTGTTTTCTATTTAGGAACTCTTCGATATAACTTTCATTTATCAGTCATTACTGAATGATTGGTTTCTCGTATTCAATCTGACACTGCTTTTCAGAGGAAAACAATATATACACACATATACAAATCAAATAATCTGATAGGAATTCAGGACTTCGAAGGCAAGACTGCAAACCTATGTATGGATCCACATATATTGGTATATACATACATATGTATATATGTGTATATATGCAAATATTTATATGCATATGTAAACTTGTCTTTGAATTTTTGAATTCCAGCCAGATCATTTGGAAAACATCTTTCTCTATTAAATTGATGACACATTTCTAAACATGAAATCAGATTAAATAGATTTTATGTGCTTACGTTTCAGTCAACATGATTATTTTCCATAAGAAGGGCCTGAGTTTTAAATAGAAGTGTAGAAAAACTCTGACTGGCCCAAAAACTGTATTCATTTGAGCATTTTCTTCTGATGCTATATGTTAATTATTTTTACTGTTCCTACTCAGTTTTTCCCTTCAATCATTCGGAGACTCTGCCTACTTTTATATCAAAGAAAGCTTTCTAGCATTGCATCAAAGTTCTTGGCATTAAGTGCTTCATTTGCCCATGAAATGAAGGTTAGTGCTTCTACAAGAACAGAAATAAAATTATTCAACTCTGCCTGACAATTTTGAATTTTTGAAACCATTCTCTGGACAGATCTCCAACATAGCCATGACATTTTTGCCTTTCTTAGGGGGGAACTGGAGTGGTTTTAATAACCTCAACATTTTTAGAAACAAATGCTTAAAATATGATTTTCTAATCTGTCCAGTGACTGTCTCACTGAAAAATAGAAAGCCTTTCTGTCACAATGTATTCTATCCTGATTTTTCATTCTTGTCAGAAATAATAAATGAAAAAGTTCTTTCAACATGCTTACCATTCTTAAGTCATCTTGTTGGAGTACCCTCTATGGAGAAACCCTATGCCAAACTGTACAACTTCTGGTAGGGAACATTGGTAGAGGCAAACATAACAATACTGGATGCCAGGTGTTCTCTTATTTATTCATATATGCCACTGAGAAAGCTCTAAGATGATTCAGGAAAGTCTTCAGTCATTCTTTTAAAATAATGCTATAGGAATGCTAAAAAGCAGTGAGTTTAAAGAGGCAACACACAAACCAGAAGAGAAAGGAATTTTTTCCAGGTTAAGAAAAGATTTTTTTAAAATTTAAATTTTTTTTTGCTAATTCTTGGTTATCCAATTCTAGATTGTTGTTTTTTGTTTTTTTTTTTGAGAAAAAAGGTAAATTTGGAGATTCTTCAGAACAGTGAGACACCTTTCAGAAATTTAATTCTCCATTTCAGCTTCCTCAGAAAAGGTACAAGTAATGTTGCATAAACCAGAAAGGTAGAGGTAAAGGCACTTCTACAACAGGTGATTTATTTTCCTATGTACACTGGAGGAAAAAAACACAGTAACACCCTAACTATTCTTTTACATAATCTCTTCGGTAATCAAATCCATCACAACTGACCTGGAAAAATTGAGTCAGCAGCATTCCACAATCAAAACAATAAAAATGGCTGATAAATGAAATGACATTCATGGGATGAGTCATCACAGAGAAGAAAAAAAATATCTTTCACATATGTATAAATACCATTTCTATTCCACATCAGGTATACACATTAGCTTTTGAAGGTTGTAGTTTTTTTTATGATCCAATAAATTCTCTGCCATGTCTGTGATCAGACCATGAAGTATGAACCATCCGTGTACCAAGCTTCAGATAACCCAGATTACATGTGATCAGGAT
Organism: Gracilinanus agilis; assembly: GCF_016433145.1. Taxonomy (NCBI): domain Eukaryota; kingdom Metazoa; phylum Chordata; class Mammalia; order Didelphimorphia; family Didelphidae; genus Gracilinanus; species Gracilinanus agilis. The sequence goes on from NC_058132.1 coordinate 534,277,608, forward strand.
TGTGAAAAAGACAGTAACTCACCTTCCAAAGGATTTTAAACTCTCCTTTATCTGGGATTGTCTGGGATTTGGGGATTCAATTTAATTATCAAAAAGGTTTAATAGAAAACTGGGTCTACCATATTTAAGTTACTTAAGTGTTCAAATAATTAAAATGCAATACAAAAACATCACTAAAGTTATGCTGAACATAAATATTCCTTGACAATTCATAGATTTTTAGATTTCATTCCCTTGATGTCAACAATATAAACATCAATTACAGCATCATAGATTTGTAAACATGTTGATTAATAGGAAGTTGTATTAATAGAATGCTAGATACTGATTAAAATTAGTTTGCCATCTATAAATGTAAAATTAAAATATTATTCAAAGAGAAATCTGAGTTACAGATTCCTGATGGACACCAATTCTTTTTATATTTATATGCTTTATGATGTTCCTCAAAAGATCTCAGATATAATGCAGTTATTTTGGAATAAGTTTGGAATAAACTGACTGACATGAAACTAAGCAAGGCTCATAGGTTTCTGATTCCTTTAATTAAACATGAACATACACAACATAAACACATACACACATGCATACACACATACATAGACATACACCCACAACCTAGAGAGTCCAAAGTAGGTTTCCATAGAATTTATAGGTCTTGAAAAAAATATTTTAAGTAAAGGAAATTCAGTTCAACAATTATTTATTGAGTGGCTACTACATGCAAGGTATTGTGCTAGCTGCCAAACTATATATAAAGAAGAATAAGAAATGGTCCTAATATGGAAAATATGTTTTGCCTGATAACATATATATTCATATTCATATATCACTTGCCTTCTCAAGGGATAGGTGAGGGTAGGAAAGGAGAGAGAATTTGGAACACCAAATTTTTAAAAAATGATAAAAAGTTTTATTCAATTGAGAAATATTTGGTGAAATATATAAAAACATTTTTTTAAAAGTCCTTGTCTTCAAAATGGTTCTGATAATTTAAAAGAAGGTGATTTTAAAAAGATAAATATGGGATAGATAAATGGTGACAATTAAGGGATTCAGAATTACCTTTAGACTCTAGTCATTTTACCACAATTTGAAGCTATACTATCTCTGAGAATGAAATAGTCCCTGGAGCAAGGAATAAATATATGCAAAGATAAAAGGAGAGCTGGGACAACATCAGGTGTCCTAGACAAGGAATCACCACCCAATCTAGCCCTAATTCAGACATTGAATGGAAATATGCTTTCCTCTACTTGAGAGACATCAGGAACATCAGAAGAATGGAAGCTTTCTCAGAGGAGACAATGGAAAGTGCTGAGTTGTCAGACTTATATACTACTTGGATATTTAACTGTTAGGAGATATTACAATATTTGGTGGGGAAAAACTTCTGGTTATATGCTTTTCTAGCTCTCTATGAGAATTCCTGAAAAGCAAAACTCCTGGATTTGGACTTATCTCCCAGAAATGTAAGGAATCTGATTTGAGAAGGATTCACCAGCCTTATTAATTTCTAACATTATGATTAAAGATGGGTTTCAGAATGATTAAATGAAGGAAAGGGAAAAAAAAAGACTTAAAAAAACATTTAGCTTACTGGCCAGTGGAAAGAACTGGAGATACGCATACAAATATGAGATGGTTTCTGCCCATAAGGAGCTTATATTCTAATAGAAGTAGACAACACATAGGTAGAGGAAACTGCATGGATTCATATGAAGAGGGTTATGGTTTGGTTTGGTAAGTCACAAGAGTGTTATGGGATAACTAATCTTTTTTGAAATATATAAGGGACAAGGCAGATTCCTGATGAGCCCCATGAACCAAGAAATCTGGTTGAATATCTTGACATCAAATCCATACATTAACATTAATATCAAATCCATAACCTAAAATTATTTGTGTACATATGTGCTTATGCACACACATGTAAAACATAATATACTATAAATGTATACATATATAAATGTGGATATATATATATCCCAACAATTCTTTAAAACCCAAACTGTACATAACAGATGTCCTAAGTTTCTATATAACTTACTTTTTCTTCATTGTATGCTAAAATAATTGTGGTTTTCAGTGACTACTAAATTTCTCATAAAAAAGAAAATTTAATTTTTATTTTATTTCAAATAATTTTGGTCATCACCCATGCGAGGTAGAACCAAAATCGTGAAACTAAGTTATGTTTGAAGTAGAATAAGTTCCACTGGGCCCTGGAGTGTAGATAAAGAGATTATTCATTAGGAGAAGGGAATGGGGTTATAAACTTGAATTCATTGGGAGATGGGGAGCTATTTATAGTTTTATAGTAGGGAGGTGATGGGAGCTATGCTTCAGGTACATGGAAAAACAATTGATCATAAAGCAATTCATTGTTGTGGTGGAATAATGAAGACATAAACCAAGTTAGCAGCAATCAAAAATTAAATAAGTGATAAACAAAGTCAGTATTGGAAAGTGATAAAACAGTAAAAGTGTACTGGATTAGCCAAGAAGAGTTTCCCAACTACCTCACTTTTTCATAAATTTCCAACCCAAGTAAATGGGAATTTTTATTTTTGTAATATATTGCATATTAAAAATGAACCGAGTTTTTATTGATTTTGAAAGCAACACTTGCAAGTATGAAAGTAATAGCTTTTTGATTGATTCAGTCAGGATGAGTTAGGCTTTGTGAATAAAGGGGGAATTAATCAGAGAAGGCTGATTTAGGGCCTGTTCCTAATATGGATTTCCATTTCTTTTGTCATTGTTCTGTTGTTAAAGACCTGATGAACTATTTGTACTGAGCTGAATGATTAAATGACTGTAACTAAGAGAGGCAGAAAGTGACGACATTTTATAAGAATTAAGACCTTCTTGAAATTAAACCCAGAGATCAGATTCTAGCCCACAAACTTCAGAATAGAGATTTGGACTGCTTTTACTCAATTAAAGAAATAAATCAATCTTCAGAAGAATGAATACATGGAAATCACAGAAGTATAAATTATGTACTTCAGAAATACAGGTGTATCTTACTTTATGTAACAGATATTCTTGAAAAGTTGCATATAAATCAAATGTTTATAAATTAATTCATAATTTGACTTATTCTTTGTCCAAGATAAAGAGGTCTGTCTTTAAAAGAAAATTTTTGGAATAGAGAAAAAATCGCACTCATCTTGGAATCAGAAGACTGTCTTAAAAAACCCGAGCAAGGCATCTAACCTCTTTGAACCTCAGTTTCCCCATCTGCATAATAGAGATAATATTTTTTCTGTAGCTACTTTATGTGGTATGAGGAAATGCTTTGCAAACCTTAAGTAACTATATGAATATTAGCTATTAATGCTTCAAAAGTTAATTCCTACAAAATAATAATCATAAGTTACATTTTCAAAATCCTTTAACGTGTGCAAAGTACTTTATCACAATTAGTATTAAAAGTCTTGTTACCTCCATTTTATAAAGGAGGAAACTGAGACTCAATTAGGTTAATAACTACCCATGATCATGGAGCTAGCAAGGGTCTGAGGCTGTGTTTGAATTCATGTCTACAGAATTGAGAGATGGTACTGTATCAATTTTTTCATGTTGCCTTTCATGTTACCCACTAAAACACTATCATCATAATAATGATTACAAGGAAGACACAGAAATTTAGACTATCACAGAAGGTAATCTAGAGAGGATATAGTCCTATATTTTCATTTTACACGTAAGGGAACTGAGCCTGAAAGAAAGGGATGTGACTTACCCAAAATCATACTTGATATTCCTAGAGAGAAAACAAGACACCATCAGGCTAATTGCATAAAATAAAATACCCATAATGATTCAGGTTAACAGTCTATGGAGGAGTTTGGATTAGATCTCCTATTTGTAACTAATGATCGAGAAATGACATCTATGATTTTGGGTAAGTCACATCCCTTTCTTTCAGGCTCAGTTCCCTTATGATCTTCTAGTAACACATACCCAATGAGAAGGTAAAAAGGCAAAACTAATCAGGCAACAGGAAAAATGGAAATGAAGTGCCTGTACAAGTATGGAAACATAATTTCTAAGGGAAAGTAAAACAGAGTTTACTCTTCTCCAACTCTGCTCAAGTCTATGTCTTATGAGAATAAGCTGATAGAAATAGAGATATTTCAAGGGTTAAACTCAGTGAAAACATCTTTGTTCTCTAGTGTATGGATGGTTGTTCAGTGGAAGATGGATTGAAATTATTCTATTTGGCCCTAGAAGTCAAAACTGATATCAAATGTTAAGAGGTGTACAAGAGTAAATTTATATTTAAGATTGGGGGGGGGGAGAAATCCTAAAATAGATTTCCAAAAGTAGAGTAGGGTCATTCTCAAAATAATGATTTCTCCTAATTGGAGGTATTCCAATAGTTTGGATGACATTAACATGATATATCAGAGAGGGGAAGAGGAGACAGACATTTTTCCTGGGTAGAGTTTGGAATAGATGGCCATTGAGACCCCTTGACAACCTTCTGAGATTGTGTAGTTCTTGACACTTTGCAGGAGGTGAGGGTGGAGATAGTCGATCAGGAAGTAGTGTTGATTTAGGCAATATAGGAGTGTAACTTCATTTCTACTCCAGTGTTAAAGGGTTCCATGAAGTAAGTATGCTTAGAATAGAATAGAAGTTTAGTAGCTGCAGGAACTGGTCATCATTTGATAGAGTAGACTGCATTACTTGATGTGGAGAAAATGGTTTAATAAGTAACAAAAGGCAAAAATGGCATTTGCTGGAGAGGCTGTGGGAAGACAGACTAATGTTCTACTGTTGGAACCTTGTATTGGCTCCAACTGTTTTGAAAAACAATTTGGAATTATACACAGCCCCCCAGAAATAACTAAGTCCTACATACCCTTACCTCTAGCAATATACCCTTAAATATATAAGATGGTCAAATGCAAAGGGAAATATGCATATATAAACAAAACTATTTATATCCATCCTTATTGTAATAGCAAAGAACTGGAATCAAAGAAGATATTATCCATTGTGGGAACAACTGAACAAATTACAGTGCATGGATGAAATGCAATATGATTGTGGTGCAATAAATGGCATATTTGAAGAATTGGGAGCAAAGTGGAAAGACTTGAATGAACTGATACAGAATGAAATAATAGATCAAAGAGAACAGTTTAGATCAGAAATGCCAAATATGAAGCCTCCTCAGCAAGATAGCAAAGTTTAAAAAAGATAAAAATCTAATTGGAGAAGTTTTTAAATAAATAAAAAATAAGATATAGATAATATTGATATGAGATTTTCTATAGCAATATGTGGCCTGCAGAGATCCTTTTATATGATTTAATGACCATCGTTTCTCTTGAGTTTCACATCATTGTTCTGGATGATGACCACAGTAATATAAAAGAACTTTGAGAGACTCAACTTTTGGCAATGCAGTGACAAATCATGACTGCAGTAGACTGATGATGAAGCATGATTCTTAGCATAAAGGTGATAGACTAGGAGAACATTCATTTTAATAAAACATTCATCTTCATGCTTGACTGATTTGTTATTTTGTTTTGCTTGGCTATTCTTTATTTGTTATGAAGGAGGACTACTGTTGGATGAGTAATGAGATATGACAGACATATAAAAATAAAATAGAAAAAAGTACTAATAAAACATTAAGAATTCAAAGAAGAAATGAAAAAATGTTCAGAAAAGGACACAAAACAGGGATTATTTTACTCCATTCTTATATTTAATATATACTCCAAAAAAATGATACATGAAGTTTATGGTTTAACATTTTTAATTCTTATGTATTTTGATGTGATTGTTGATGATTATTCAGTTTATAATTTTAAAATGTGAAATACTTTTTAATTGAACTAGATTTACTTTTTTTTAAACTCTTACCTTCCATATAAGAATCAATATTGTGTATTGTTTCCAAGGCAGAAGAGTGGTAAGGGCTAGACAATGGAGATTAAGTAACTTGCCCAGGGTCACACAGCTTTAGAAGAGGCTAAGGTCAAATTTGAACCTAGGATCTCTTGTCTCTAAGCCTGGTTCACAATCCACTGAGCCACCCAGCTGCCCCCTAGATTTACTTTTAAACAGAAAAAAATATTTTGGTCTTAAAGCAAATACAAATGTGGACCAAAATATATAAGTGACCTGGTAACTAGGAACAAAGGAATTGCTAAGATTTAAATGACATTTACAGCCCTAACTAAAAGAAATATTACAGATTCAGTCTGTTTCAACTACATGAAGATGCAAGGTACATGAAAGTAGATAATTTCTCAAACAGTTAGGGTGAACAAAAATTCTCCAGAAGTTATATCCAAGGAGTAATGTGACAACATGAGGCATCATCAACTCACGGTCTTCTCATTTTCTTCATTTTTTTTTTATCTGTTTTTTTTTCACCTGTTTGTCTTTTCATTTGTTTTTCTCTTGAAGATATTATTTTGATAAAATTGAAGTTCCTTAATGCTTTTGCTAATCTGAGTTGACTAGTTTTCTATTTTATTCCCTTTCACTTAGTAGCAATCTGATCACAAAAAATAGGGATTGTTGAAGGTTAGAACTGGAAACCTTAGAAGTCATGTTTTGGCTACTTTATACCGTAGAAGAGGAAAAAAAGCAAGAAAAGTCCAAATGATTGCACAAAGTGCAAATTAGTTATCAGCAGAACCAGGGATAAAACCCATGTCTCTGTGTATGGTGTTCTTTCCAATGAACTTATTATAAATGTCCAGTCCTTCCTATGCATCTGAGCAACTTACAGAATCAAAAAAAGTGTTAACAAGCTTGAGCTCTTCCAATCTCCTAACTTTACTGTAGTCAAGAAACATGTCTTAATTTTCCACCACATGGGATTTAATCATCAATTGCTTTGCAACCTTTTGAATAGTATGCATGCAGTCAGAAGCAATGAAAGGCTTGATGTGAACCGGTAGGTATCAATGAACATTCCCCTCCACCTGACTCAATACATCATTTTTACTTCTTGACATTCGTCTCCACCAAAAACACAAAGGCAGAAAAGCTAGGACCAAATCTTGTGAGTATAGCTACCTCTATCTCCCTGACTCTACCATTGTTTCCCCTGAAAATAGACACTTAATTGACTTTTATTAACATTTATTTTTCAACAAATTGAAAATTAAGTGTGACATTTTTCTGCCACTCTACAAGCCACTATACAAATGTGGAATGACAGTTAAGCAGTAATAGATCACTTTTTAAAATTTTGTTTGTGTTGCCCATTGAATACCTGATTGTAAATATTTCATTTCGTAAGCTCCCTGCCACAGTAGAAAAAAAAAAAAACACTGGATTTTTAAGAGAATTGAATTCAGGTTCTAATTCCACCACTTTCTAGTCATGTGATTCTGCTTCTTTAAATTTCTGTTTTCCCATCAGCAAAGTGAGAATTATGGATCCTGCACCAGCTGCCGTATAGGCAGTATGAGAAACTCACTTTGCTTTCTCTTGGATAAAATTCCAACTCAAGTTCCAGTTTGAACATTTACAAACAATGGATTATTTTTCTGCCTCAAAATATCACAGGATCACAAATGAAGAGCTGAAAGGGATCTCAAACCATCCAATCCAATGACCTCAACTTACAGATCAGGAAACAGAGATCCAAGGAGGCTGATGGATTTACACAAGATCACAGGTTATGTCAGAGGTACGAATTGAACCCATATCCTCTTGAGATCATTGGATGGAATCTTTCTTGACTCCTCTACCCCACTCCTTGAAATACAACATCACCTAATTTGCCCTCTTTTTCTCTTTTCTCAAAAGAACTATGGTTCTGAGTTCATACATCCATTTGTGCCTCTCTCCCAGGACATTTCACATTAACCATTGGTGATCTTCCATCCATCTTCATTGGGTCATAGATTTAGAGCTGTAAGGGATAATAGGCAAGTCTAGTTCAACTTCTATATTTGTAAAATGAGGAAACAAAGGCCTGAGAATTTTAAATAACCAATGTCACATTAAAACTCACAAGGTATTTTTCACATGAATTGCTATTCTATGTTGGTAATATCCTTCAATGTTTCTCATCCTATATATCCCCACTGCCAAAATTCTAATTCAGTCTTTAATTACCACTTATTTAAATTATTTCAATAGCCTCTACCTGCAGGTCTCCACATTGCTCTGCCTCTCTTGCTCTGCAGTCTTTCATAGTTGTTGCCAGATATCTTTCTAATACAGAAAAATGTTTTATGTGACTTTTTCTTTTAGCAATGGCCTTTGACTCAAGTTTTTTTCTGCTTGTCAAAAAATTTGAACACTTGTAGAGGATAAAAGATATTGTGGTATCACCTTAAGGAAGAAACACGGTGTACTGGAAAGGAAAGTGCATTTGAAGTCAGAGAACATGGGTTCAAATTTTGGCTCTACCATTTACTTATAACTTTGGGAAGGTCACTAACATCTCTAATCCTCAGTTTCCTCCTGTGTAAAATAAAAATAGCAATACCTTTCTCAGATGGATCTTATGAGACTTATGAGAGAGATTTAGAGTACCTGCCCTACTCTAAAGGGCTATATAATTGTAAGTAATAAATGTGATTTGCCCAATAGGACAAGGAAATAAATATTAGAGCTGACATTTGATCCCAGATCTTCTTATACTAATGGGTACTTAAAAGGTCTATAAGTTAGCTCAGGAAAGCAATGACTACCTCTGAGGATTCTATTTGAAAATGGTCTCATGAATGCTTGGTTCATATTAAATCCCTCAAATCCCTAGTAAATTCTCTGGTCTTGGAAGCAATCTCACTATGCTGGACTGTATTCTTCCTCTTTCAAACATCTCCCAAGTGAAAGTAGGATACTACCTGGTACTTTAAAACAGGCGATTGATTTTTTGGTAGACAAGAAAGTACTCCAGTTGCTCAGTGTTTAGTCAAGATGCATTTGTTTGTCTCTTTCCTGACCTATGATTTCTTGGCACAGAGAAAATCTTGGTAAGGCAACTTCCACTATAGATCAGCAAATATTCTAGAGTTCTAAAATCTCAAGATAATCTCTTATCCTCAGACCTTCCTTTCTAATTTATTTATAATCTTGACTATATCAATTCCTTTTTTTGACAACAGAGATGGGGAGAAGGCATGAGATAGAAGAGGGGAAGGAGGGAGAATGGAAATCCAGAGCTATAATTTCAATACAATGAAGAAATTCCTGGGATGATTCTATCAAGACAGGGAACTTTTTAGTATGGAGAGTCTCTGCTCTTGACAATTCCTAGGACAATTTCAGTAAATTCTGATAAGTGATCTACTCAAGGTCACCAAGATGATTTTGTTTAGAGATTGGACTTGAATTCATAGCTACCTGGCCAGCCTTCTATCCAATAACTTCTCTGTACTGTTTCTTATTAGCTATTTATTTATTCGCTATATACATAACATATAAATACATAATTATATTTTATATTATATATGGTTAATTAAAACAATTAAATACATAAATAAATATATATGATACATATAAATAAATATATGGGTACTATGTACAGATATATATTACTTAGTTTATATTTATAAACATTTATTTTTATAAATATAAACTAAGTAATGACTCATAAACTAAATAATAATAGAAGCAGTTAGGTAGAAGAGTGGTGTGTTTTACTTGGAGTCAAGAAGCACTGAGTTAAAATCCTACCTAAGCCATCTGTCCTGGAAAAATCACTTAAGCCCTTGTCTGTCTAGGCTCCTCCTCTGTAAAGTGGGCATAATATTAGCACTCACCATTCCAGGTTATTGAGAAGATAAAATAGGATGATATTCGTACAGTGCTTTTTGGCACATAGTAAGTGCTTAAAAATGCTTATTAACTTCTTCTCCCCTTGAATGTTATATAGATAATGTCAGGTTTTTCTCATATCAAAAAATAAGTATATGACTATATGCATTTTTTAGATGAGAAAACAGAAGTTCAGAGAGGTTGAGGGGTTTGCCAAGGTCACACAGCTAATAAGTGTCAGAGGCAAGACTGGAACTAAATTCCTTTGAAACCAAGGGCAGAACTCTCCCCACCAAATGTACTTAGTTTTCTGAATGCTATTCCCTGCAGACTTATTGGCTCTTGACTAATGCATTTTTCTAAAGAAGCTCTGTTATATTTTTTTGTAAGCATGGTTTGGAGAAATACATTCTAGAAGAAAATACCTGTAGCTTTCACCACAAGCCACAGAAGTCAATAGATCTTCATGACAGCTCTTCAAGCCCATATAAAAGATCAATATTAAGGCATTTACCTGGGAGGATTTCAATATCAGGCCATAGATTTTAACTTGCTGGCCCAGCTTCCTGTTTCCAAGTTGCTCTTCTGTTGGAGCATAGCTAAGACTGATCATAAAATTCACATAAAAATAGTCCATTTTTCAGAACATTAAACTAAGAAAGAGGGGAAAACTGTGTACATTGATTTTTAGCAACCTCCTTATCTGAGTCTTCTACACAGAATGCATTTAGGTTAATAAGAAAGTACATTTGAATGAACAATGATTGTATTTGCTAACAATAAAAAATAAAAGGCTTGTTTTTCAATAAGCACTGGAAGAGAAAATAGGTTCTCCAGATATCCTAATTCACAAAATCTAAAGATCTTTCAACTACCTCAGGGATGACTAGTTTAAAATTCCAGAGAAAATGAGATCAATACTCCCAATTAGTTTCCCACCTCCCTCAGAATTCAGTGAACATAGATAGCCCTTTCTGCTAACAATATGAAACACAAATTAGACTTTCTATTAAAAATAAATAATATATGAAAATAATCTGTGTTTGGTTCTGGTTTGAAAATGTAAAATCCTTGGCTAGCTGCCTCTAATGAGAGAAAAGAAAATCTCACACCGGAGAATCTGGTGGACTTCTAGGACAGCCTCTATGTTTCTGTTTAAAAATGGGCTTATCTCTTCTAGTCCATGGGCGGCCCACCTGAAAATTGCCCTTGGGCATTCGGGACAATTATGAAACTATACATTGGGTTTTTTTGTTTGTTTGTTTTCAGGACAGTAATCCCTGGCTATCCTTAATCCTAGTTGGACCTTTCCATTAAACTCTTCTCTTAGAAAAATTGAGATTGCAATAACTTGTCTCCCCAATGACAACCCATCAGACAATTCAGTCTTTGGCTAAAAGGACATTTAGGGACACATTTAACAGCTGAGTTGATTTTCAAAATGGGTGTGTAGCAATTTATAATGTAGACATGTTCATGGCCAAACCTATTTCCTAAAGACAGTCTGAAATTTCCTTTCTTCATTGTAAGGCATAGCATCCATTTCTAGGGCAAGGAACCTTTAATGATGCTTTCAATTAAATCTGAAATTTTTTTAACTAGCAACTGGAAAAAGAGTAAGCTGTCTATGGATTCTTTTGGTATGCATATGCAAAATCAGAGCTTTTACAAATCCATGTTTATTTCAAAAGATAACATAAATATGCTGTTATTCCTTTTAAACATGGGGTGCATAACACCCCTCTCTCTTTTTTCCTAGTCCCTGACAAAGTGAAGGAATTAGATTCATAGTTTATCTCTATTCCTATGAAGCATAGTTCCAGTTCCAAGTCCCAAACTCTTTTCGGGCTCAAGTTTTAGGTACTCTGCATTCTGAGAGCTTCCCTGCCCACCTGGCTGGTTGTCAAACAGAATTGCAATCTCATTCCAGTGTCACCATAGCTCCAACTTCCAGGCTATATAGGGAATCACCTCCAGCCTTGAAAATGAGGACAAGCAATGCAGAACAAAAATAGATAGAACTAGACTCACATCTCAGGACTGAGTAAAATGGAGATAAACAGAAGTAAGATATGCTTTCTTCTTTTACATCATTTAGTTCATGATGAACACACTGGACAAAGCATACAAGACTGTGGGGGAAAAGTGGGGCTGGCCAAAAAGATGGCAAAAACAAAGTGAGAAAATGTCTTTGTCTCACTTATTTTAAATATGCAGGCAACCATTTAAAGGAGGCTAATCCTTCTCCTTTAGTAGGGAATGCATGGGCTTCATACTAGAACTGGGCATTCCCCAAAGCCTAGGTTACACATATAATGTTAGGGATTTTAGAGGAAAGCCCTGAACACTTTGGGAAGGTCCTGCTATGGATCATTTATTGGAGGTGATGGCATTCCAGTGGCTATGTCAATAGCTGAGCATTCTGTCACAGATATAGGCAATAAGAGTATGTATTGGTGAAGGTACCCTAAAGGAAGTGGGGAGCCAAAGGATAGGGAATAACCACTTTTTCACCAGCAGAAGCAGAGGAAATGAATTTTGGAACAGGAATAGATGGTGGCATGTCCACATGAAGTTTCTATGCCAAATTTCAATTTTAAGAATTTCCAATCTTTGATGATCAGCAACTATTTGAAGCCAGGGAGGGACTCTTTATGGAGAAATAATTCTTGGACACTGTATTAATATAATTTTAAAAGAACTAATCCATTTCATTCACCCCTTTTTGTGGAAATGTTTCTTTTGTTTAATTTTTGCCATCATGTTTATATTCACAAAGTTAAATAAAAGAAACTTTTCATTATCTGCATTTACTTTCTAACATGATTAATTGTTTTAATCCATGATGAATGAAAATAATTTCACTATACATAGGAGGGGTCATTAAAAATGATTGGCTCTACGTACCAATTATGTTGTATGTACCCCTGAATTATGAGAGCATGGATGAAATTTCAAATTTCAAATACAGATGTGTGGTAATAATGTGGAAAATGTGGGTCTGGACCTCAAGAGAGGATTACATCACATATATAGACTGTGGTTATCTGAGTAAAGGGGATAGGTTAAGAAATGGGAGTACAGAAGACAAGGGGAGACTATAAAGAGAAAGAGGGAAAATGAAGGGGAATGACAGGGACAGAATCATAGGCAGGAGGAAGAAGCAGGGTGAGAGGATAGAGAGGAAGAGGGGGAGAAAGAGCAAACAATGAAGGATACAGAAAAGATATGCAGGCATGGGAAATGGGAAAAATAACAAAAAATTTACAATTGTAAGAGAAGTAAAGAAAAAAGAGAGAATCTAAACAGAGAACTGGTGGAATTGTGACTAGATAACTAGGTCTAGAATTAAGAAATTCTCTGTTTAAATCCTGCCTCAGAAAAAGACTATGTGAACTTAACCAAGATATTTAACCTCTGCCTGCTTCAGTTTTCACATCTAAGTGGAGATAAAAATAGAACCCACCTCTTAAAAATGCTATACGACTACTGGCTATTTTTACTATTGAAAAATCAAGGATAATGACTTAAAAGATGCTAACAGATTGTTAATAAAGGGAAGAAATATGGTTGAATGACAAGAGTACTGATTTTGCATTTAGAAGTGGTATGTTCAAATTCTGTTCTTGACAATTACTTGCTCACATCACTTAATTTCCATGGACCTCAGTTTCCTCATCTGTAAAATGAGAGATAGGCCCAAATGGCTTTTTAAAATCTCTGCAGTTCTAAACATATCATCTTACAACCTTCAAAAGAGCACTTTCAGTATATAGTTCCATGTGAATGAGAGGCAAGGAAACGGAAACAGAAAATGCAGATTATTCTTTTACTTTCTTTCTTTCTTTCTTTCTTTCTTTCTTTCTTTCTTTCTTTCTTTCTTTCTTTCTTTCTTTCTTTCTTTCTTTCTTTCTTTCTTTCTTTCTTTCTTTCTTTCTTTCTTTCTTTCTTTCTTTCATTGGAAAGAACTATCACAAAAGATTAAAAACTTTGGAGAGATGGATTGAATCAAATAATTTTATGACACAGTCTATATCTTCCATCCTGACTGGGTATTGATTTCCTACCTTTGATCTCTATACTCACAAACTTTTGTCTACTTCTCTCTTAATCATGGTTGCACCTCTCTGAAAATCCTCTCCAACCAACCTTAAAATAATGCTTCAAAGTAGATGCTAAAGAAACAAGGACTGGAATCCCAGCACAGGGCAGTATATAGGAAGCTTCATCAGTGTAAGTGCAGACTCAATCTGGAGCCCCTGCCGAAGACCGAGGTGACTCTCTAAGCCCCAAAACAAGATAGCTTGACCCCTGCAAGCCATCAGCAGACCCTGGGGGAGACAGAATCAGTAGTAAAAAGTGACTTTCATAGCACCCAGGACACAGGTCATTGTATCACCTTGAAAGAACAGAAACATCCAGAAATCCATTACAAGATCTAAGGGTAACCGCAAGGAAAAACTGAAGTTTAAGAGAGTGCTCTCTTTACCATGAGAACAGAGCTCACCTTTCAGATGAAAGGAAAAGTCCAGAAAAATGGGCAATTTGAGGAAAAAGCAAAACAACAACATAACCATAGATAATTATTATATGGACAAAGCAAAGCAAGGCACAAACTCAGAAGGAGGCAATGAGATCAAAGCAGCTACATGAAAACCTTCAAAGAAAAGTGTGAATTGGTCTCAGGCTCTGGAAGAACTCAAAAAGGACTTCAAAAATCAAATATGAGAGGGAGAAGAGAAATTAAAGTGATGCAATTGGACAAATGGAAAAAGACTGAAAAATCCAATGAAGAAAAGAGTTTTTTAAAAAGTAGTATTGGCCAAATGAAAAAGGAGGTTCAAAAGGACACAGAAGAAAATAATTTCTTAAAAATTAGAATGGGCAAGTAAAAGCTAATGACTTCATGAGATTTCAAAAAACAATTTTTAAAAGTCAAAGAATAAAAGAATAGAAGAGTGCAGAAAAGCAGAAACAATAAATGCATTCTCCTCAGGTAATAATGTAATAAATATATAATCAATAAGCATTCATGGGAAGAAAAATTTATAAGTAACTGGAAATGTAATAATCTATTTCTAAAAATGGGCAGATCAAAAAAAATTATAGAACAAGAGATAATTTAATTTCAGAGAATGGAAACAGCATATCAAAATTTATATGGCCAAAGCAGTACTTAAGGGAAAAATCTATGGAGAGTAATTTAGAATTACACCCAGAGAATTATAAAACTTAGAACTTTAAAACTGGGTATACTCTTAGACCAACTGGGTCTGTTTCACAAATGAAATATTCCAGAATATGTTTTGCAGCTCTCTGCAAAGAATTTGAATGTGAACTTGAATTAGAAAATCCACCATTGGCGAATGACTAAAAAAAACTGTGGTATAGGATTGTGATGGAATACTACTTTTCCATAAGAAATGATAAGCAAGATGATTTCAGAAAAAAAGTTAAAACGATCTACATGAACTGACCCAGAGGGAAATAAGCAGGACCAGGAGAACATTATACAGTGATCAAGAGTGAAAACTTGGCTATTCTCAGCAAAGCAATTATTTGGGACAATTCTGAAAGACTTATAATCGGGAAATGCTATTCACCTCCAGAAAAGAACTGTCAAGTTGGATGGATGAAGATTAAGTATAACACCTTTTATATTAGTGTATATATGATTTTATTTGGGGTTTTGGTTTTGTGTGAGTGTGCTCTTGTAACAATGACCAATATGAAGGGTGTTTTGCATGATCATACATATATGGCCTGAAAAAAAGTCATGTTCATATAGTTCCTAGATGGTATTTTAAATAACATATCTCTTTTCATCTCTTCTTGCAGGACTTTGTCAGAAACATATAAATATGCTGATGATTTGTATGAGTTGACTTTATATCCTGCTACTTTGCTATGTTTTATTGATTGATGATTAATTGATAATTAATGATGATGATTGGTCACTGAAACTATTAATAGTTTCAACCAACTTCCTAGTTGAATTTCTAGAATTTTCCATATGTAATTATGTCATCAGCAAAGATAGTTTTATTACCTCTTTGCTCACTTTGAATCTTTAAATTTCTTTTTTTCTCATATTTCTATTGCTAGCACTTCAAATACTACATTAAATATTACTGATGATGATTATTTAATTGCATGCCCAAATCATTGATCTGCTTTTTCTCTTTTCCATTAATGTAAGCAGATCAATGATTTGGGCACACAATTAAATAGAACTAGAAAAAGAACAAATCCCAAATTCCAAATTAATGACCAAATTGTAAAAGCTAAACGTCAAATAAGAAATTAGTAAATTTGAAACTAAGAAAACAATTTAACTAATAACTAAGATTGGGTTGTTTTTTAACTAAAAATAAAATAGATAAAGAATTCATTTATTTGATTTAAAAAAGGTAAGAAGAATCAAATCATTAGCTTTAAAGTAATAAAAGCTGAATTCAACACCAATGAAGAAGAAATTAAATAAATAATTAAAAGCTGTTTTGCCCAATTATATAACCAATAAATTTGACAACATAAGTGAAACATGAATATTATCAAAAATATAAATTGCCTAGATTAACCAAAGAAGAAATAGAAACCTTGAATAATTCCATTTCAGAAAAAGAAATTGAACAAGCCATAAATGAACTCCCTAAGAAAGAATCCTCAGAGCTAGAGGGATTCACAAGTGATTTCTATCAAACATTTAAGGAATCCCAATATTATATGAATTATTTTGGAAAATAATCAATGAAAGAGTCCTATCAAATTCCTTTTATGACACAAATATAGTACTAATACATAACCAGGAAGAATAAAAACATATATGGTATACTTAGAGAACCTTAGCCAAACAACTAAATAAATATTTGAAATTAATAATAACTTTAGGAATGATGAAAGATATAAAATATACCTACATAAATCATCAGCATTTCTACATATTACCACAAGACCCAGTAGCAAAATATAGGAAAAAATCTATTTAAAATAACTCTAGACAATATAAAATACCTGGGAATCTACTTGCCAAGATAAACACAGGAATTATATGAATTCAATTACAAAACACTTTTTGTGCAAAGAAAGTCAGATCTAAACAACTGAAAAAATATCATTTGCTCATGGGTAGACAACTAATTTAATAAAAATGACAATTCTACCCAAATTAATTTACTAATTCAGTTCCATACCAATAAAACTACCAACAATATTTTATAGAATTAGGGGGGAAAATTCAACTGGAAGAAAAAAAGATCGAGAATATCAATGAAATTAATAAAAAAAAAAACAGTGAATGAAGGTGGCTTAGCAGTACCAGATCTCAAACTGTAATATAAAACAGTAATCATCAAATCCACATGGTATTGGCCAAATAATCGAATAATGGATCAATGGAACAGATTAGAAACAATATACAGGAACAAATGACCTTAGCAATGTAATATTTAATAAATTCAAAGTTCCCAGCTTTGAGGATAAGAACTCACTATTTGACAAAAACTGTTGGGAAACCAGGAAAAACAATATGGGAGAAACAAGATATAGACCAGTATCTCACACACTATTTGAAGATAAGGTAAAACTGGTTTATGATTTAGACATAATGAATGATACCATAAGCAAATTAGGATAGAATAATATAGTTTATCTGTTAGACCTATGGAGAACAGAAGAATTTATGACCAAAGAAGAGATAGAAAGCATTACAAGATAAAATAAAAAGTTTTTTGTTTATATTACATTAAAACATTTTAATACAAATAAAACAAGCTTAACCAAGATTAGAAAGGAAAAAACAAATTGGGGAAAATATTTTACAGTAAATTTATCTGATAAAGGTATTTCTCAAATGTATGGAGCAATAATTTAAATTTATATGAAAAATGTTCTAAATCACTCAATTAAAGAAATGCAAATTAAAACAATTCTGAGATACCATCTAATAGCTATCAATTCGGCCAATATGACAATAAAGGAAATTGATAAATATTGGAGGATATGTGACAAAAATTGGGATAACTCATGCATCATTGGTGAAGTAGTCAACTGATTCACCCACTCTAGAGGGCAACTTGGAAGTATAAGAAAAGGGCAATAAAATTATATGTACTTTGATACTGAAATAGTACTATTAGTCTGTATACTAGAGAAATAAAAAAGAGGAACCTTTTTGTTCAAAGGAAATACTTGTATGAAAATATTTATAGAGATTCTTTTTGTGGTGGCAAAGATTTGTAAATTAAGGAGATGTCCATAAATTAGGGAATGTCTGAACAAATTGCGGTATATGATGGTGATGGAATATCATTTTGCTATAAAAATTGATGAGCAAGATGATTTCAGAAAAAGCGGGAAAGACCTACATGAACTAATGTAGAGTGAAATAAGCAGAACCAAGATAACATTGTACAATAACAGCAATATTGTATGATGATCAATATGAAAGATTGAGTTATTCTCAGCAATACAATGAATGACAATTGTGAAGGACTTAAGATAAAGAATGCTATCCATGACCAGAGAAAGAACTGGTGGAAATCAGATTGAGGATTAAAGTATACTATTTTAAACTTTAGTTTATTTTTATTTTTATTTTGGTGTTTTGGTTTTAATTGAGTATTTTCTCACAACAATGACTTGACTAATATGGAAATTGCTTGCCAAATCTAAGATGGGAGAGAGAAGAGCACAAGGAAGACAATTTGGATCTTAAAATTTAAGAAAATCAGTTTTGGAAATTGTTATTAAATGTAATTAGGAAAATAAAATATTGAACAGTAAAGTAAAAAATACTATCTCATTTTACCTTCACAACAATCCTTGGAGGTAGATATTACTATTATAATTTATTTATAGTTAAGGACACTTAGAGGGAAGCAACTTGCCTAGGATCAAAAAAGAGATAAAAAGTGTTTGAGATTGTACTCAAAGTGGTCTTTTTTTAACTATAGTCTTTACTTAATTGGTCATTTTAATAGGTGATTGAAGTGATATGAAGATGAAGTTCATATAAAACTGAGAAGGTTTAGGAATTATGAGTCCAGGATTTGGAAATATCATCAACATGATACTGAAATCGCAGAGGTTTATAGGAAGGAGTGGGATGGAGAGAAAGATTGTGACATGAATTTTGAAGCCACTGAGGAATTTAGAGAATATCCTACAGTTTTATAAACATTATGACTCAAGATGAGAAGAGGGACATATTAGTGGATATTACACTAGAAGCACCTCAGGTAATAGTGGCAGAAAAATGACCTTCAAATAAAAATATTGAACAAAGAATTTTTTATTAATTATTTTTTTCTTTGGGATATTTTTCAATAGTTCATGTTCTTTCTCTCCCCTCTTCCCTCCCCCTCTTGAACTGATGAGCAATTCCATTGGGTTATACATGTATCATTGTTGAACAAGAATATGTAGACCACTTACAATAATTCTTGTGAGATAACAGAAGTGGAAGAAAGAACAATCTGAAGTTCTGTGTAATATAAAGAGGGTTACATTTTAATTCAGGGTTTTAAATTCTGAGATTTCAAGAATTTAAATGCTGTGTCTAACAAATTATTAATTTAATTTATTTATATGAGAATAATGAAATTGGAATAATAATATCTATATTTTCTACAACAAAGACACAGTATCTAATGAGGGGATCAAACCTAAAGTGGGATTTAAATGTCAAATGCAATTATTGCTGAAGATTCTGAGAGCTCTCTAACAATAGTATGTCCAAAAATAGAACAAGATACTTTATATAGGGTGGTGTGTTATAAATTCACTGGAGATATTCTAGTAAAAGCTAGCTATTCATCTGTCAAAGAGGCTAAAACTGAGATTCCTGATTTATGGCTTTGTGTGTGTGTGTGTGTGTGTGTGTGTGTGTGTGTGTGAGAGAGAGAGAGAGAGAGAGAGAGAGAGAGAGAGAGAGAGAGAGAG
>NC_058132.1:534297392-534312024 GCF_016433145.1 Gracilinanus agilis
GAGAGAGAGTGTGAAAGAGACAGAGAGACAGAGACAGAGAGACAGAGACAGAGAGAGACAGAGAGAGAGAGACAGAGAGAGAGAGACAGAGAGAGAGATATTGAGCCCTGTTTTTCAAGCACAGTAACAAAGAGTTAGTTTAAACCATTAAATAACTATAGACTTTAAAAAGTGTAAAAATAGTGTCAAGTTTGAAAGAATAATGATAAAGCATTCAGCTCAGGAATGTAGTTGCCAATGTGTCTTATCTTCCTGAAATCAAATATGAGCTAAATCTTAATATGATAAATTTGTTCTTCTAAAGGAGAATAACATGAAACCTATAATAATATGTCTTTTGAAAATAGGTTTTGGAAAGAAATTGATGGACAATTTCATAAAGTTGTCCTTGTTCTGTATAGATAAGGAATGATATCTGGAACAATAACAGAAATAATTTTAAAAGGAATTAGAAAATAGGTACAAATTTAGGAGAGTATACTCCAAATCAAACCTTTTTTAAAAAAAACATGTATATAAGAAAGAGAAGAGAAAGGAACAGCAGAGGAATAGTTAATGTGATCACAAATTCTTGATAACACTAAAATACTAACTTGACACAGGTAGCAACAGATGTAGCTTCTATTTAAAAAAATTAAATCAAGTATAAAATCTCAGAAGAGGTCACTGTTCGATGATAAGGAAAAATAATACAAATCACATCTGGTTAAATAGTGGCAAAATATGAAAAATACTATAAAAGGCAGTTACACAGAAATATACCCTGAAACCTGAGATTGAAAATGCACACACATACACACAACCACACATGCACATATGCGCAAATGCATGCATGCTGACAAATTTACTCATATCTGATGAAAGAAGAATAGGTGGAAGAATTATTTGCAATTTAATTTTTTATTGCTTATTAGAAGAAGGAAGGAAAATGAAGGCCATGACAATATTTGTGGCATGCATATTTTAAAAAGAAATATATTGTTTCTGATATTTTTCATTTTGTTGATTCAGAATGGAAATTATTATTGTTTAATATATTTATCTCTCACTATTTTATATATGGATGTAAACTCACTATTTCCCTTTTCTCATTATTAGTTCTCTTCTCAATCTCTTAGAACTTAACTTCTGGTGCCAGGACTAACCTGAAAATGCCTTCAACATTTCACATGCCAAAGCACCCTAATGTTGCTTAATTGCTAAATCCAAATACTTTTTCTCAGTTCTACAGATTCTGATACCACTACCCACTTTCTTTGCCTACATAGTCTTTCTTCTTTCTAGAATTCTAAATGACTCTTTTGTTCTACATGTTTGACCCCTCCTCAGTCTCTCTTGCTGAATTCACATCCAGACTATTAAATTTGGGTATCCACTCAGACTTTGTCATGGCCATTCATTGCTTCTTTCAATAATTTCATGAATTCAATTATCATCTCTATGTGGATGATTCTCAAAATTATTTATGTAAACCCTAATTTCTCTTATGAACTCCAGTCCTTCATTGCCAACAATGTGCTGAACATCTTCATAGAAATCTGGTCTCAGCTCCTTTCATTCAACAATCTAAAAGAGAACTCAACACTGTTTATTGCTAAAACTAACTTTCATCTAAATTTTCCTATTTCTGCTGAATGGATAATCAAACTATATGTTCTTTTAATTTTTTCCAATATTACACGCCAATACATTTTTAAACATTTGTCATCTGATTCTTCCCTCCCATCCCTCCCCACTCCACAAGAAGAGAGGTAATATGATATAGGTTGTAAAAATTATTATCACTTTATACACATTTCCATGTTCATCATGTTGGAAAAGAAGATACATATTACTCACACAAAAGAAAAATTCACAGAAGAAATAAAGTAAAGAATGGTATATTTTACTCTGCATTCAGACTCTTTCCATTCCTTCTATGTCAGTGGATAGACTTTTCCATCAGGGGTCCCTGGTAGTTGTCTTTGTTGATAATAGTTGTCATTCCCAGATGAACATCATACATTATTGTAACCAATTATACTTTTTTTTAATTTAAACATTTATTAATAATCATTTTTAACATGGTTACATGATTCATGCTCCTACTTTCCCCTTCACCCCCCGGCATTCCCCCCACCCATGGCCAATGCACATTTCCACTAGTTTTGTCATGTGTCCTTGATCAAGACCTATTTCCAAATTGTTGGTAGTTGCATTGGTGTGGTAGTTTCGAGTCCACACCCTCAATCATGTCCACCCCGACCCATGCGTTCAAGCAATTGCTTTTCTTATATGTTTCCTCTCCTGCAGTTCTTCCTCTGAATGTGGGCAGCGTTCTTTACCATACATCCCTCAGAGGTGTCCTGGGTCATTGCATTGCTGCTGGTACAGAAGCCCCTTACATTCGATTTTACCACAGTATATCAGTCTCTGTGTACAATGTTCTTCTGGCTCTGCTCCTATTGCTCTGCATCACTTCCTGGAGGTCTCTCCAGTTCGCCTGGAACTCCTCCAGTTTATTATTCCTTTTAGCACAATAGTATTCCATCACCCGCATATACCACAGTTTGTTCAGCCATTCCCCAATTGAAGGACATACCCTCCTTTTCCAGTTTGTTGCCACCACAAAAAGCACAGCTATAAATATTTTCGTACAAATCTATTTATCTATGATCTCTTTGGGGTACAAACCCAACAATGGTATGGCTGGGTCAAAGGGCAGGCATTCTTTTATAGCCCCTTGAGCATGATTCCAAATTGCCAGCCAGAATGGCTGGATCAGTTCACAACTCCACCAGCAATGCATTAATGTCCCAATTTTGCCACATCCCCTCCAACATACATTACTCTCCCCTTCTTTCATTTTAGCCAATCTGCTAGGTGTGAGGTGATACCTCAGAGTTGTTTTGATTTGCATTTCTCTAATTATTAGAGATTTGGAACACTTCCTCATGTACTTATTGATACTTTTGATTTCTTTACCTGAAAATTGCCTATTCATGTCTCTTGCCCATTTATCAATTGGGGAATGGCTTGATTTTTTATACAATTGCTTTAACTCTTTGTATATTTGAGTAATTAGACCCCTGTCAGAGTTTTTCATTATAAAGATTTTTTTTCCCAATTTGTTGTTTCCCTTCTGATCTTGACTACATTGTTTTTGTTTGTACAAAAGCTTTTTAATTTAATATAATCAAAACCATTTAATTACGTTTTGTAATTTTCTCTAACTCTTGTTTGGTTTTAAAATCTTTCCTTTCCAAGACATCTGACAAGTATACTATTCTGTGTTCACTTAACTTATTTATAGTTTCCCTCTTTATATTCAAGTCCTTCACCCATTCTGAATTTATCTTGGTGTAGGGTGTGAGATGTTGATCTAGACCTAATCTCTCCCATATTGTTTTCCAAATTTCCCAGCAGTTTTTGTCAAATAGTGGATTCATGTCCCAAAAGTTGGGATCTTTGGGTTTATCATACACTGTCTTGCTGATGTCATTTACCCCAAGTCTATTCCACTGATCCTCCTCTCTGTCTCTTAGCCAGTACCATATTGTTTTGATGACTGCTGCTTTATAGTATAGTTTAATATCTGGTACTGCTAGGCCCCCTTCCTTCACATTTGTTTTCATTATTTCCCTTGATATTCTTGATCTTTTGTTATTCCAAATGAAATTTGTTATAGTTTTTTCTAATTCAGCAAAGAAGTTTTTTGGTAGCTTGATAGGTATGGCGCTAAATAGGTAAATTAATTTGGGTAGAATGGACATTTTTATTATTTTAGCTCGTCCTACCCATGAGCAATCAATGGCTTTCCAATTGTTTAGATCCAGTTTTATTTGTTTGGAAAGTGTTTTGTAGTTGTTTTCATATAATTGCTGTGTTTGTTTTGGTAGATAGATTCCCAAGTATTTTATATTGTCTAGGGTGATTTTAAATGGTGTTTCTCTTTCTACCTCTTGCTGCTCTAATGTGTTGGAAATGTATAGAAATGCTGATGATTTATGTGCATTTATTTTGTATCCTGCAACTTTGCTAAAGTTGTTGATTATTTCTACAAGCTTCTTAGTTGATTCTCTAGGATTTTTTAAGTAGACCATCATATCATCTGCAAAGAGTGATAGCTTAGTCTCCTCCTTGCCTATTTTGATACCTTCAATTTCTTTTTCTTCTCTAATTCCAACTGCTAGTGTTTCTAGTACTATGTTGAATAATAGAGGTGATAATGGGCATCCTTGTTTCACTCCTGATCTTATTGGGAAGGCTTCTAATTTATCCCCATTGCATATGATGTTTGTTGATGGTTTTAGGTATATACTGTTTATTATTTTTAGGAAAGGTCCTTCTATTCCTTATACTTTTAATGGGAAGCTGGTAATTGTCTTTGATTATCCCTCTCCTCCATTTCTCCATGTCCAATTAACTACCTTTAACCCACAACAACTCTCATATCTCTTCCCTTCTCTCTACTGACATGGCAAACTCTCTAATTCAGATCAACATCTTCTTTTCTTTAGATTACTATAATAGCCTCCTACAAGTTTTCTAAATTTCTAGTTCATACAGCTGCCAAAGTGATATGCTAAAGCATAGGTCTGACCATGAAACTCCCTTGCTCAAAACATTCAGTATTCTCTATTACATTTAGGATAAAATAAAACAATTCAACTGGATATTAACTGACTTTTAAATCCTGGAATCCATTTGCTCTTTTAGATGTATTTCCTATTATTCTCCTTCATATATTCTATATTCAGAGAGAGAGGGAGGAAGCAAGACAGACAAAGAGAGAAGGAGGAGGAAAAGACTAGCACAGGAAGAGTGGAGATAGAATGAGCCTAGGAGACTAGAAGACCTGAATTCTAGCCCAACTTCTGATTCAGATTGGCTGTGTGACTGGGAAGTTTAACCTTTTAATTGCTTAGGCTATATTATAAGGCTCTAATTACAGAATAGATAGTGATATTCATTAACAGAGAAATTTTCCTGATTAGAATTTCCTAAACTAATTAAAGCACAGACCTGGTTCAAAATTCTGTGTGTGTGTTCCTTCAATTTAAAAAATTTGAATTATCAAAACTACAGTTAAGAAGTGAGATAAATAAGATAATAGGATCTCATAATGTGTGAATGTAAAATTTGTTCAAAAGGGATGAGTACTTAAGAGTTATACTGGTAATAGTTAAAATTAATTCTGATGAGGAAGAAAAAAAAGGAGGAACATAAGAAGATGAATGTGCATCTATAAAGAGTACAGTACTGAACTCATATTTTCAAAAGTCATATATAACAACTAGAAGCCGGGTTCCTGAAATTAAAGGTGATAAAATAATTTGTCAGGAACCCAAAGCTCTTTATTGACTGAGCTTTCCTAAATACATTAAATGTAACAAATATGGCCTTTGTTTAAGATCATTTGGGGAGAAGTGGAATATCATGGAAGGGACAATATTTCTGCTTGGCTTAGAAGAAATGATAACTATGAATGAGAGGAAAGAGAACAAATCAATTCCTAATTGACTTTTTTTTTCTCTCTTAAGAAGAATAGTCTTCATCCTGGGGGAAATGGAAGTTGGGTGGTTAAGAAGAGATTGATATAATAATTAGTATTTATAAAGCTTGAGGTTTAAAGTGATTTTATCTTCACAAAAACCTGAAAGGTAGGTATTCTTATTTCCCCTATTTTATACATTAGGAAAGTGAAGAAGGCAAAGATTAAGTGATTTGACAAGGATCACTTGGCTACAAAGTGACAGAGGGAGGATTCAAACTCAGGTCTCCTTGACTTCAATACCATCATTCTAACCACTATGATATCTAAATCCTTAATAAGTGAGATGAAGAAAAATCACTTTCCCTATTTCAATGAGTTCAAGTGATCATACTCAAACAAATTTCATCCAACAGAAAAAAAAAAAAAAAGAATGTACTCCCTTAGGCTAGTGGTCCTTAAGACTAAAGGCAAGTAAATGTCTCCATTGTTTAACAGAGAAAGAAAGGAGATATAGAAAACTATAGTGTATTAACATGATGCTGGTTACAGATAAAATTGTATAACAGATTGTTAAAAAGATTTGTAGACACTTGCAAATAGATAGGGTGATAGCTAAGAGGAAGGCAAGTATTCATTAAAAAACAGTCATTTCCTTCTTTTGTCAGGGCTAATAGACAAATGGATTAGGAGAATGCCATGAGAATAGTGTAACTGGTTTTCAACAACACATTTAACAAAGCTTCTCATAATAGTCTTGTATACAGGATTAAGACAAAGAGATAGAATGAAAGTTCAGTTTGGCAGGCATAGAAATGTATGACTTTTGGAGTCCAAAGACGGTTGATTAATGAATTACTGTAAGTCTAGACAGAAAGTTAGAGTGGAGTTCACAGGGCTTTTTGTTTAACCATTTTCTATTCAATGATTTTATTAATGACATAGTTGCAAGTTTCATTATTTTAAATGATACCAAGCAAGAAAGGAATACAATGTATGAAATACTAAAAATCCAAAATATAAAAACTACATTGAGTATTGGACTAAAACTAAGAATTTAAATTGACTAATAGTTTGGTGGAACTGATACTTCATCTGTCTGTGAAAATGAACAACTGCTTCTGTTCTAGTCATGGTCCCAAATATGGTACAATTAATCACTTGCAAGCTTAATGGATCAGATAGATAACCCCTTTAATAAAAATATCTACCATTGTCCACCATCAAAATCTATCCATACAGAGGTTAAAAAAATAAAGACAATCCAGTAGAATAAAAGTAGGTAAAAACTTCCAGCAAAAAAAAAAAAAAAATTAAAAGCAGTTGGCAAGGAGTTTCTTGGTGGTCTCTGCCAAAGTAGTACAATTGTTTTTATAGTTTTGCTACCCAATAGATGGGTCTCAAATCATTCTACTTGGAACCAAAGTTAACTTGGCCTCTCCCAGATCTTGTGGAAGTATTGTAATTCACTCATACCTCTCCAGTTCCATCAGTGTCCTGACTTTCCATACTGTCTCATCCCTGAAATGTGCTCATCCTTCTATGAGAAGAGCAATGACATTTTTGCAGATTGAAATGAATAAAAAAAATTATCTCCACCTTGCCAATCCAATTATCCTAAATGAAACTCTAAGGTGATTGATATAGGCCCAGGAAGCATCCAGGAAATTGATGGCAACAGAAAAGAAAATTCATGACATCTCAAGGAGTTGACTGAATTCTAGGAGGAAGAGGCTGAAAAGGAAGAGTTAAAACCCTCTATATGGCTTTTGGTTTTTTCTAG
This sequence comes from Gracilinanus agilis, assembly GCF_016433145.1. Taxonomy (NCBI): domain Eukaryota; kingdom Metazoa; phylum Chordata; class Mammalia; order Didelphimorphia; family Didelphidae; genus Gracilinanus; species Gracilinanus agilis. Next base: position 534,304,649 of record NC_058132.1, read on the forward strand.
TCAGGTGAGATACAATCAATCATGGGTCTGACTCCTAAAAAGAGCAAAAGTAGCACTTGAAGGTGTGGTTACCAGAAGATGGCAGCTAAGATCAATAAAAGACTGAAGAAAATAGCACAGGGAGATATTAGCAGATAATAATGTCAAGGAGGACCAGTAGATGGCACTGCAGCAGAGAAAATAGCCTAGTAGTGACCATGACCAGCTTACAGGACAATAGTCTCTAGATGCCATGATATGTCCTATGGGGAGAGAGAGAGAGAGAGAAAGAGAGAATATATATTTCTTTTATGTATTTATTAATTTATTATTGATTAATAAATAGTATTAATTAAACTATTAAATTTATTTCTATATAACAAATATATTAATTTATATATAATAAAGATATTGATTATATATCTATAAAGTTACAACTTATTTATTTGGATTTTGAGTGGTTGCTGACCTCTAGCTTGATGGCATCACTTGTACTGTGGCAGGGAACATGAAGGAGCAGTTTACATACAAAAGGATAATTTCTTCTGGTTATTTTTTGCCTTATACATAAAACATTTGTGGGAGCTGATGAACTCTAATTTTGGTTGGCACCCAAAGTATATCCTGGATTTGAGGTGACTTTCAAGAGGCCCACATTTGATTCTCCAAATCCTCCATATAGGATTCATCAGACATACTGGAGATCTTCCTCTCCTTCTTTAAATATGTCAGGAAAGCCAATGAAGTAGTAAGAATGCCAATTTATCATCTCTCCTATGGGCTTTTTGATCTTTTTTTTCCCAGTCAAACATATTCTCTATATATGTTATGCCACATCCCTCACAGAAACCACTGATGAATTTGTAATATTCTGCAGCCTGTTTTATATTTACCATCTTACTTTCCCTTGGTCCGAGTGAACTGTAATTTTTATTTTTCTGAGATTGAGGTGCTTACAGGCACATAGAACAAGTGGAATATTTATATAAAAAGGATTGAATTTAATTGAAACAAATATTAAATTGGACAATTTAGGTTTTTTAAGCACTATAATGTAAGGGAGATCTGACAAGACCCAAGTTCATATGAAAAAGACTTGGGAGTATTTTTGTACTGCTAGATCAATATGAGTCAGAAGTATAATATGGTAATTACCAAAGTGAATAGAGTTTTATGCAATATTAATAAAAGGATTCATTATACGGAATGGGGAGGTGGTACCCACCCTCTTCCAATGACAGGTCACATTTCAAGTATTCTCTTCAGTTTGAGCACATTTTAAAAGGAACATTCGCAGTATAGATATCATCCAGAGGAGGGTGATGAGAACAGAGATGGGATTTGAAACCATGCTATTCAAACATCTACTAGAGGATGCAAAGTTGGATGATCTTAGAAGAACAGAATTAGTCGTGTTTGTGATTAAGATCTTCTAATATGTGAAAAATTGTTACACTAGAGAAGAACTCAATCTGTTCTGCTGACCCCAACTGGAAAAAAAAAACAGAACAAAACAGAAGTGTATTTTTAAAGTTACATTAATGTCTTCTTTAGCACCAAAGTCATTTCCTAATATTTGCATTCCTTGCTGCAACCTGAACCCCAACTTTCCAAATCAAAACTTTCTTAGAAAGAATCAAAGAATGTAACTATGTGTGACAATACCAACAACTCAAGATCAATAGCTCCCCATCTTTTTAGATTGAGGAAATCATTGGGCCTCATTGTCTTCTAGAATTCATTGCTCATTACATGTAGTCTGGATTTTTATGTTTTTATTATGTATATTATCCATTAATATTATTGTAGTTATTATGATTATCATTCTTCTTGCTTTGCTTTCTTTATTCTGTATCAGCAGATACAAGTCTTCTAGGGACAGAATATTTTGGCTAAATACAATGGAAAAAAAATTCCAGTGCAATTGAGAATTATCCAAAATGGATTGAAATATAGTAGGAACTAGTTGAGTTGCCCATCACAGGAGACTTTAAAACCAAGACTGGATGATTACTTGTCTAGAGAAAATACCTAACAGTGACCATGACCAGCTTGCAGGACAATAGCCTCTAGCTTGATGACATCACCTGCTTGTGTCTCAGAATAAGAGAATACATGTTGGACAAAGGGCCATTCCAGTTGCCTATTCTTGGGTTATTAAAAGAAGTGTCAGTGTGACCTAATGAGTTCTGATTCTGTGTGGTTGATGACCAAAGTATGCGTTGGATTTGAGAAATAATTATAGGAGAAATGCTTACTTTTAGTAAGAGTTGAATGATATTACTCATGTAAGCACCAGATTTGTTCATGTGCACATAGTGTTTTTCAATTTATCTGTTATATTCCTTGCAAAATGTTATTCAGGATGTGATATAAAAACACAATTAATATCACCTCTATTGTGAAGAGAGAATTAAACTTTCTTTGTTTATTTTTAATGTAATCAGTCAGAAGCCTTTAAGTTAATCAATCAAGAACTAAAATTATCCCTACTTAATACTTAGTAAATTAGTAAGTAAAAGAGTTCACAAGTGCCTCTGGCCCCACCTTGGACAGTGCTAGCTGAATTGAGAGACTGTGACTGGTTCCTGTGAAGTGGGAGAGAGACAGGAAGTGACTTGGGAAAAGGACTATAAAAGGCGAGACCAAGGAGAAGATTCTAGGAATTCCTTTCTAGGCTCTTCAAGGAGGACACCCTGTCTTGGTTGGTGCTTTGGTGGAACACTCTCTTCAGCGTGAGCTTTGGTGAGATTCTTAGTGGTCATAGCCTCGTGTGCTGTCAAGGTTCTTTGTGGATTTTTCAGCATCTCCTGGCTCTTTGGATTTTGGCTTTCTAATTAGGATTTTTGGATTCTAGTGAGATTTAATTTTGGATTCACATTCATGGCCTGGAGGCATTAGGATTAGGATTTAGGGTATTTGTAGCTAGGTGATTTTTTTCTACCTCTTTCCTGTATTTCCCACTTTAATATCTCTACCTTGTTGTAAATATAAACTGCTTACAATCATTTTGATGTGAGAAGTTAATTATTTTTATAAATGGTGACCAAGACAACTCTTTTTTAATTCTGATATTTATCAAACCAGTTTTTAATTATAACAATATTTTGTATATCAATTTATCAATAATCATTTATTAGTTATATATAATATGCCAAGTACTATGCTATGTTCTGGGAATACAAAAAGTCAAAAGTCTTTGTTTAGAAGGAGCTTACCTTTTATTCAGTGGAATATAATATGCATAAATAGGTAGAAATGAATGCAAAATAAGAAACGAGAGGTGGCTAGATCATGTAATGGAAAGAACACTGATCTTAGAATCAGAAAGATCTAAGTTCATCTTCTGCCTCAAATACTTCTTAGTTGTCTGGCCATTTAACTTCTTTCAGTCTTATTTTCTCCATTTTTAAAATGGGGATTCATCTTATAGGGTTTTTTTTGGAATATTAATATATATAAAGTACCTTATATACCTTAACTACTTATCAGCTAACATTGCTATTCTTAGTATAAATTAAGAATTGGGGATTTAGTAGGATAAGGACTGAGAGAAGGGACTGTTAGCTCAGTTTTAAGCCCAGTTTAGAATCTTAGGGCAGAGTTCCTGCAAGGAATTCTGAGGAACTCAAGGGGTTGAACGTGCTACTGTAAAAGGGGCTCTTCGATAAACCCTTGACTCTGAGTGCTGATTATGGTTTTCTCTTTGGAATCTTCTTTGGAAACTTAGAAAAACAGAGTGGCAGTTTGGAGAGGAGAGAAAGTGGCAGTTTGGGAGTGGCTAGACCAGTGGTTCCCAAACTTTTTTGGCCTACCTCCCCCTTTCCAGGAAAAAATATAACTTAGCACCCCCTGTCACATACTATCAATTCACTTCCCCCAAATGCACCTGTGGCCATCACCATCCCCCCTGGATGGCTGCAGCACCCCCGGGGGGGTGGCGCCCAATTTGGGAATCACTGGGCTAGAGTAAGTAGACCAGAAGAAAGAAGAAAGAAAAACCTGTTCTTTTTATCTCTGGGTGACTACAGAGTTGAGTAGGCCAGAAGCCTGAGTAGGCCAGAGCCTGACTAGGCCCAAAGCCTGCTGTGCCCAGAAAAAGTAACAGTTGGAAGAGTGAGCTGACAGAATCAAAGGAGACAGTAACTTAAGACTTATATAAGGATCTTAACAAATTAGCACAGATTTATTTAGTATAGTGTTTTGGGGGGTTTTAGTGGTAGATTTAAGGAGTTCAGAGAAGGCCAAGGGAAACCTTGTGCAAGAAGTAGGTCCGTGGGGACAAGTGGTACTGGGATAAGTTAGTATCCCCTTTAGATTACGGATCATACTCTAAACCTTTAACCAATCCATACCTTTTTTTTTTTTAAACTTTAAACTTTATTAAATAGAGGTTTTGTTTTTTACATCTCTCTCTGGCAGTTATCCTTGAGTAGGCCTCAAGTCAGTTATACTGTTACTCAGAGCCAAAGCTCATAGCAGCCTGAAACCAACTTCTTTTATAACAACAAAGATTTAATATCTCAATTTTAATCCTACACTATTATTATCAGCATTTGATAGAATTATAAAATGTCTCTGTAGAAAGCAGCTGAGCCAAGCTTTAAATGAAACGAGGGACTGCATTTCAGACTCATACAAAAGCATGGAAATAGGAGATGTAAGAATGACAAGAGATTCATTAGGCTAGACCTAAATGTTTGTGAAGGGGAATATGGCATTATAAGACTTGGAAGGTAGTTGGAATCAGGTTGTGAAGAGCTTTTGATATCTACTAAATTAGAATATTGACTGTAAATTCAAGATATTGGAAATAATCAGGGAGGTAAAATGACAAGACTTATCCTCTAGGAATAATAATTTGACTGTAGTAGAAAAGAATTGGCAATGAAGGAAACTTAAGGCTGACTTAATTTCTGGTATTAGTGAATTGTGTTGTGCTATTGAGGTAAAAAAGAAGGCAGTTTACTTATCTACCAAAAGGGAGTATTCTATAAATACATGGTATTAAATGAACTTAAGTCCTGACACAGAATAATGGCCATATAAATAGAGAAAAGGGATACTGAGGAAACTGAATTTCTGAGACTTAGCAATTGATTAGGATGGTGGATGAGAGAAAGGGAGGTCTAGAAGATGCTACTATAAGGTTGAAAACTAATACGGCTGGAAGGATGATGTTTAAAGGAAACAGAAATTTCAAAAGAATTTTAGGGAGAAAACATTGAAGTTTGTTTCAGGTATATATTGAGTTGGAGATAACTGCCTACAGGATGACTATCTTGAAAAATAGGAGGCTGACAGTGTAAGAATGGAGCTCAGAAGGGAGACTCATAGGGCTAGATATATAAATCTGGGAATGATCAACAAAGAAAAGAGGATTAAATTCATGGGAGATCATAGTCCCTCTCCATCCCCTTCCAAAGTGAGTCTATAAAGAAATGAGAGAAGCTGCAGGAAGAAACTGTGGCTCAAAGAAATTTTGACTTGTCCAGTGTCTTAAAGTAATTAAATGATGGAGTTGAAGTTGAGGCCAGAATATCTTCCTACTGATCCATTCCTCTTCCTCTTTCCTTTCAAATGCTGTTCGAATATGAATGGACAAATGATATTTCAGTCTTGTGGATAACTTCCCAATTCAGTGTGGATCGTAAAGAAGCTCTCTAACTAGAATAAGGATGAAGAGTATCTCCCAAAGGTCCCTCCTCCTTGGTATTTCTGTTCACTTTGGATCATTCTCAAATAGTAGCTATCTGAAGCCATACATTAAATCACAATCTGAGTTTCCATTGTATAAGAAAAGCCTTTCTAGGAGTGTAATAAGACACAGAGCTTGCCTTTGAGATTTTTAGTCATTGCTGTCTCTGGCCTTACTTTAATAACCTAATACTGTTTTGCTGAACAAGCAGGAAGGACAGGAGAGATGTTCCCAGACAAATAATGCAATATGCCTGGGAACAGTTGTTTCCTGTAGACATGGACTCATTATGAAAGTAGATAGTTCCTTCTAGACTGAAGATGGAACTACCATTATTTTAAGACAACCCACTCTTTTAAAAAGTAAAACTGCTTATTGTTGCCATCTGCTAAGGAGCAAAAGGGTTAGACATACATTTAATACCATATATTTATAGAATATTCCCTTTCTGTAGATAAGTAAAATGTCTTCTTTTTTATCTCAAGAGCACAATATGATTCACTAATACCAGAAATTAAAGAAGAATTCTGCTGAATTTTCTATCATTTCAAGAAAATTAAACCTTTAATAATTAAAATTAGAATTATTTATAGAGAAATTTTATCTGCATTAATGAACTTAGAAATCAAGTATATTAGGACTTCAAGAAATGCTTATTTAAGTGATTTAATTATTGCACAAGATGCTTTTTTCTAAAGATAATGTTACTAATTATACTTTAATAAACCAAAGCTAACCACATAATTAAAGAGTCCAAACCTTTAACATAAAAATTCCAATTTCATTTGTAGATGAGAGCAGTCTTTTGACTGTAATTCACTCACTAGTATTTTATCCTTTGTTGGTTTTTGTTCATTAAAATCAATTGGTATGTGAATCAAAAATAACTTTTGTCACATAAACAATTCATTAAAACATTAACATACACTTAACATCAAACATCAGCAAATTCTCTATGAATATTCATTTTGCTTGACATAGCACATCAAAAATTCCAAATGATACATACTTTCTGCAAGGAAAACTCAGTTCTAATAAAAGGAGGAAAATGTGAGAAGCCAGGCTTCCCATATTTCACTCCCATTATTATGGTTATATAAAAGTGAGTTTAAATATTAACCCATTTGTATCATTTTGCTCAACAAACCATAAATATGACAAGTTCCATAATGTTTTTTTCTTTATCTTATTGATCGAATATTTAACATCCATGAGCAAAGCATCATGCTACGTAATACATTTATGTATTTTAAAATACAACTATATGAAAATTGCATTTTCATCTTTCTGTTTATCTTAATATTAAATAAAAGTAGATAATTAAATTGTTTCATCTGCCACCCAGATCTCTGAGATGATATTTAAACTACATTGGGAAGCCCTTCATTTATATATAGAGAGATAATCTTCCAATATATATATATATTGGAAGATCTCCTTTGCTACACTCACCCTAGGCAATCTCCTGGGGTTTGGAGCAATGAGCCCTTTATCATTTCATCATTGCATAACAGAAGAAGATATTGTAGATGACACCTTAGGCAATTGTTTATTCATAGACAATGATTCTGTTTTAGAGTGTAGCATGGGCTTGGCTCCTGGAGAGAATCTGAAAAAAAAAGGGGGGTCTCTACATTTCTTTCAGGTCAGCAGTGGAGGAAGGAAAGAAAGAAAGAAAGAAAGAGAGAGAGAGAGAGAG
>NC_058132.1:534317022-534377457 GCF_016433145.1 Gracilinanus agilis
AGAGAGAGAGAGAGAGAGAGAGAGAGAGAGAGAGAGAGAGAGTTCAAGGATTAGGATTTAATGCTTCTTTTTCTTTTTAGGAAGATCAGAAGCATTTTATATGAATAAAAACATTTTTTATTCTATGTGAAATAAATACATGGTGCTGCAGTCATTTAAGGAAACACATTTTCTAAGACTAGTCCAAATTCCATTATTGAAGACACTTTCAAATAGAGTTCTTAAACTCATTTCCAGTTGATTATGCACTAATTGGCATGGTTAGCTTTATGCTGACAATTGATTTTTCTAGGTGAAATGGTCTATAGTGAAGTCAATCTGTTATCCCACAATTCCCTCAAATGCAATCTTCCATTGAATCTATCCAGATAAACTAATTGTTAAATTAGATAAGAACTACAGGTTATTGAAGGCATTTCCAATATATTTTTTTCTTTCTGCACCAAAATGTAACTACAATTATAATGGTCTTATCCCTTAGTTGTGAAAATGGTCATATGAAGTGTCAACAATTTAGCATATTACAAAGTAGGTATCCCTGAACATTTTCTGGAGGAGAATATAATAAAATGAATATTTTGAGAAAGGGTTGGGAAAAGAGTTAGGCTTTGGAACCTGAGAGTGTCACTGAATGTAAACTACTATCCTCTGGTCAATCAAGTCAGAATTTGGGACTAACTTTTGGAGATTCTCTGTCCAAAGACAGACAGACAGACAGACACACACACACACACACACACACACACACATCTTTTTCAGCAGATATTCCATATATAAGGTGAAAGGTTTTAGAGAGAGAAGCAAGGATTTCAGAGACAGCTTGAAATATACAGTCAACAGAATGTTTCAGAAAGCCTAGTCTTTCTTTTTTACTGCAGATACTTCCGTTTCTCTCTTGATATTTCTTTTAAGACAATTCTCTCAGTTTTAAAATAGAATCTGCCCATAGTCTATTCACTTGAAAAGCAGACTCATTTGGCTACCACATATATCCACCATCCTAGGAACAGAGTGATTCCAATGGTGAAGCACTTCCTCCATAAAATGTCTGACTTTTATTTTAATATAAACCAAACATTAAAGGGTAAATAAGATACAAACCAGGAAAATATCCATCAAACTTATGATTTCTAAGATATAAATATAAACTATATTTCCTCAGGTTAAAAATGTCTAAAAAGTGCTTACTTCTTTGAAAGAACGTCTCTGTGTATGTTTCATCTCTCTGTCTCTCTTCCTCTATCTCTATCTCTATATTCCCCGTCTCTCTTTTTGTCCTTTGTTTCATCTGTACCCACCCCCCTACCATTGTTCAACTCCAAAGCAGCAAAAGCTATTGGAGGAAACAACAATATGCTTTGATTTAACATGGGAAATTATGAGTCTTTGGTAAAGACATCATTACATGAAAGCTTTTACTAAAAATTGAACCCCATTTTAACAATTTAAAAAAAAAGGAAACCTCTCAGTTAGGTACTTAAATTACTTTTCTACAGATGGAAAGCAGGTAAGGTAATTCAAAGACCTGGATCATTAACTGCTGTACTATTTGGTTCTCATGGTGGCTCAGCAGTGAGCACAATTTTAACATCTGACATTGCTTCACTTGAAAAAGAATCACTGTTATACAATATTAAAGACAAATGACTAGATAAATGTTACTTTTCTACTGACATCTTAGCCCTAAGCATATTTTTGTTAAGATGAACAGCAAGAAGTTCCAGAATCAGTTTGTCTGGAGAATACCTTAATGAAAATAGGTAATTTAAAGAGCAGTACTACACAGTGAAATGCATTAAAAGGCATGAAGTGTTATTTTCAGTACCATCATCACATGGTGCTGATCACTAGAGGATGATTCTGTTTGAAGTAAATATCTAAGAACACCAAGGTTTTCCTTTGGGCAGAAATTATGACTCAGTAGTGACCTGAACAAAAAATTTTACATCTCTATCTCTTCTTTGTAGTCTTCATCAGCTAGTCATGGCTATACATAGGCAGCATTTCATTCTCCAAAAGTAGGTTGGATATTAGGATGGAATAAACTAGTAAAAAACAGGAAAAAAACTCACACTTATTTGATTAATGTGTATGGATCAGGAATAACAATAATAGGGAGCATTTACAATTCACTTAAAAATTTGTATAGAACTTCACAAATATAATCTCAATTTAGCTACAAAATAACCAAAGAATGTTGATGCTTTTATTATCCTCATTTTACAGATGAGGAAACCAAGGCAAGCAACTTGCCCTAGATCACACAGCTAAGAAATGTCTGAGGTAGAATGTGAACTCAGGCCTTTTATACTCCAAATAGTTTTCTATCCAGAGCCCCACTTAGCTGCCCAGGAAGGGGGCAAAATCATGGAAGAATAGACATATAGATCTGATGGGAACCTTAGATGTCATCCTAGTCCAGTCTCCTAATTTGGGAGATATAAATTGAAGCCTGAAGAAATTAATTGACTTTTCCAAGGTTCTAGAAGGAGAAAGTATAGAGTTGAAACCAGACTCTCTGATTCCAAATTCAGTACATTCACAGGGCAGCGAATATATCCCTTTTGAACAAAAGGAATGAAATAGGTCTGTAGTGGATAGAATACTGGGACTGGAATCAGAAAGACTCATCTTCCTGAGTTCAAATCTGGCCTCAGACACTTACTAGCTATGTGACCCTGGCCAAGTCATTTAATCCTGTTTACCTCAATTCTTTATCTGTAAAAATGAGCTGGAGGAGAAAATGGCAAACCACTCCAATATCTTTGCCAAGAAAAACCCCCAAATGGGGTCAGGAAGAGTGGGGAATAACTGAAAAATTTGACTGAACAACGAATGTCTATAGGACACTCTGCTTCCTATTCTCCTGGGTCATTGTGCACAAGCTACTGCTTATTCCTATATCTTTTGAGGCACAAAGCTCTAAGTCTCCAAGATATTCCTTATGTCACAATTAAAGTGTTAAACATATGAGCACTCAGTAAGAATACATTCTCAATAAATAGGGATTTTCAAGACAAGTCTTCTGAAGGCAAATCTATCTTCTAGTCTTCATTATTCCTTATCATATTATCATTTAATACCTTTGTAACTTAAATGGAAGGAATTTCAGGTTGGGTTTATAGGTGGCCAGAATTACAGTGAATTCATGAAAAGGAGTTCTTTGGGCTTGTGCCACCCTCAAATTATAGAATGTAGGTAGCCATATGCTTTACTTACACTTTAGGCTGGTTGGAGAGACCAAGAGAATGTTTTTACTTCTACCTCTTTGACTAATCCATCTCTGCTCCCTCAGAGCCTCCATTTTTTCTTTGGACCAAGAAAAGAAACACACCCCTTTTCTCTTAACTCTTTCTATTCTTTTCATTGGCTATCTCATTCATTCCCTTTTTGCATATCACTTATAACAAGATGACTCTTAAATCTCTATCTCTAACCCTGAATATTCTCTCTTTTGCATACTCAACTACTTATTGGAAAAGTCCACTAGACATCTTAGTACTCTCACTTCAAACTCAAAATGTCCCAACCAAAATCATATTCCTAATTCTTCTATTTGGCATGTAAAACCCTTCAAAATCTGGATCTTGGCTTATAGCACATTAATCCCCTTCACACTCTCTAGTGTGTATGTATTTCAGCCAAACTGATCTCCTTGTTGGTTCCTGTATTCTATATTTGAACTCCCATTTCCCTATCTTTTAAAATGCCACTCCTCATGTCTGGAATGTACTTCCTCTCAGCTTCACCTCATAGAATGTGCAATATTCTTTAAATTTGAGCTCAAGGATTTCAAAAGGCCTTTATTAGCTACTAGTATCCTTCCTCCCATCCCCATAGAACTTTTTATTTATTTTGAATGTATGTTTAATTCACTTACTTGTGTAAATAGAGTCCCCTCGCTTTAAAGACAAAACAAAACAAAGCAAAACAAGCTTCTTACAGGCTGAGGCTATTTTATTACTGACTTGGTAACTCCAGAATCTAGCCATATCATAGTGCCTGGCACAAGGTTTATAAAACCTTGTAGAAATGATGAATTATTCAGCCTTCCCATAATTCCTAATATCATCACCATTCTCCAGCCACATGAGCTAGAAACAGCAATTATCTTCATCTCCTCCCTGTCTTTTACCCTCCGCAGTCAATCATTTTCCACCTTACTGATTCAATCTCTTCATATGTCCTCACCTGTCACCGTTTCGTTCATATCTTCATTATGTCACTCCCAGATTGCTGTGATAATCTCCTAATTGGTCTTCCTGTCCACTTCTCCACTGTTATCAATTTGATACAACAATACCAGAGTCATCTTCCTAATGCATGGCTTTGCATCATTATTTTGCTCAAAATCCTTCAATGCCACCACACTGCCTTCCAAATCCTCAGCCCATGATTTAAGACCACCTGCAGTCTGACTCCTACCTATCTTTCAAGTCATTTCATATTACTGAATGCTCAACTGGACTTCAAAACTATGTCCTAAACTTGCTCCCATCCTTATGTGTTTACATGCCCTACTTACTTACTCTATTTCTGGTGAAATTGCTGAGATGGTTGAAGGTTCAATTCAGATTTTACCTTTGCCATAAATTATTCTCTAATCCTAACAGGTTTAGGTTATCATCCTGTGTTTTTTTAGTGTTTTTCCAAGTTAATTATATTCTTATTTGTATTAGAGTGATCTGTACATGCATCTTCCACCAGGAAAGTTTCATTTTAGTATCTCATCATGGCATGGAGGTGATTTGGGGCCCTCAAAAACTATTCCAGAAGAGTGGACATTCTTGGAGTCAAGTTGGAAAAGCATCAAGCAGGAGGCTAGTAGCAAGGACTGCCCATTGCCTAAAAAATGTTTTAGCTAAGTTCTGAGAGCCTTATCACCAGGTTATCACAAGGCAATAAATTTGGGGCCACAAAGAATGTAAATTACTACCTACTAATCTGTAGGAAGATTGCTGTTTGAGTGGATAGCTAAGGATATAAAATCAGAGAAAATAAAATCAACACTAGACAATGATTTCATTAGTATTCAGAACACTTAGATGATGAAAGTCCTGTCAGTGCGAGTTGATACACTCTCTGAAATGTATAGTTTTAGAAAGATGCCTAGAACACTGGGAAGGTAAATGAATTGCCCAGGGTCACATAGTCAGAGTATGCCTGGTTTTGATTTAGCTCTATAGTAACTATACTCTGCATAGTCTACATAGCTAGAAAGTTTTGTTGTTGTTTTAATGACATAACCTTGAAGAAATGAAGTTTTGGAGTATATGTGACATATATTGAAAATACACTACACATCCTTCAGGGCAGGAGATGGTATCTAATTCTTTTGCACATCTTATACTTTACATACACTAAATAATTAACAAATATGTTTTGAATTTTTCAAAGAGAGATTTGGGAGAGTTTTTGTCTTCCTTTTACAAGCATGCAATGTCAGCATTCCATACACACCAAGAAGAAATGAGCCAGTACCACTTACAAATTAAAGGAAACAATTTGATGCTGACATTTGTAAGTGATTAGGTGGCTTTGACATCAAAGTGGGATTGACATCAAAATGACCCTCAGTTTATATTCTGAGATATGCCCTCACTGCCCCTTCTTCCCTGACCCTTACCCTTTTGCAAACACATAATATAGCCTTATTAGTGGAAAAAGAATTTTGTGAACCTTTAGAAAGCTGTCACTATGCGGGGTCCTTTTAACTGCACTCTGATGCAGGGCGATACTACGGTCTTCAGCTCTCAGGCTGGGAACACATATTGTCAGCACTGAGAGCACCTATACAACTGCAAACTCCTATTGATACTGAGCAGAGCTGTCAGAAGGCACCAAAGGGACACATACCTTAGCAATACCTCACTAGGAAGAGGGGTTTCTGCTAACCTCTAAAATGAATATATTTCCAATCTAATCCTGCTAGCAGAAATTAAAAGAGAAAGTCCTCTAGGAAAATATTTTATGTTAAACCTCAAGGAAGTATTACCAGAAAGACATAATCAGCCCCAATTCTCTGAACCACAAATCAAAGACGTGCACCTATGTTACTGCACAAACTAATTCAGGGTGAAAGGAATACAATTTTTTAAGACAAGAGAAATACATATAAGTGTGTGTCTAACATTTTGAGGGGTTTATATTTTGAATTTTGCCAGTAGAAAAGGGAGAATGGTTAAGTTGTCAATTTGTTATTGTCTTTCTTCTTCCCAAAGATAAAGGTAGGTAAGTCTACCCTCTTTATACATCATCCGTTTGGTGTGGATTTATCCCACTCAGAATATACTTTGTTAGCTCTATGTGGTGCCTTTCCTCCCTTTTTAGTAATTCCACCTGTATCACCTAGAATATTTGTTAGCGATGAACCAAGGGGAGGTATTTCTAGAGGCTTATGGAGTCCTGATGTTAATGGTGATTAGCATCATTAGCTGACAAGCCTCCCTGAGCAGTTGCAAAATCTCAGGGCCACTCATTCAACATCTTCCCCAGGGGAACGTAAGGTGAATGGAAACCATAACCAGATTGGTTCTGATAATTCTTCACAGTTATAAAGCATTGTACTTTGGAATTACCATACATTATGAAACACACTTAGAAAAGTAGTCTAACTAATGAGTTTTTTCAGGAGAAAATAAGAAAAGATTATGAAGAAGATAATATGGTTTCCTCCTAATAACATAGGTTTATTGGCAAAAGTCACTGTACAGGTCTTCTAGTCCAACTATCTAATTTTACAAAAGAGAAAACTGAGGCTTAGAAAGGTAAAGATAATTACCCAAGGTCTCCCAGGAATTAAATGATTACATTGGTATTCAAAGCTAGGTTCTCTGCCACCATAAACACAACTCTTTCTAATCCATCCTACAGCTTCCATTTTGCTATTAACCAAACCAAACACAAGACCCTCCAGAGTCAGAGGACATGAGTTCAAACGATGCATCTCTGGTATTTATATATTATATTTTGCCTGATACTCAGCTTTTTCAGCTATAAAATGATGAAATTATATAGGTAACCTCTGAGGTCCTTTCCATTTGTAAATGTATGATCTGACAAAAAAAAGAGCAAGTTTTACTTTAGAAAGTAAGAGGAAAAAAACATTCACAATCTGAGTTATAAAGTGAAGAATCAATAAGAAAATACTCCTAATTCAGCTCTTTTAACTATTCAGTATTCCGAACTATCACTAAAATGAAGAAGAGTATTTTATTTTAGCTAATAGAATTTATCAAATTGGCAAAGCTAGCACCCATATCACTGATATTATTCAAATATTAAAGAAACATACAAATAGGATAATGTTTTCTTTCATAACAACCAATGCCAAAAGCAAGTTTGACATAAAACAAAGATTTTATATCTCTTAGTGCAATGGAGAATTATTCATAAGCAATTAATGTTATTCTACATACTTATTAAAAGTTTATATGTATATAAGTAAAAAACAATATGTACATATATAGATATGAATTCATATATAACAATGGGCATCCCAGGAAATTAATGCCACAAAAATTATCCCTATTCCTAACTTTTTTTACTTATTTAAAAAATAAATACAGCTACAAACTTCACAGGAGAGCTTGGAATAGTATGACAAAGGTTAAGTTAGCAGCTTTCTATTTTTTCTTATATTTGTTATCCTTAATTGTTAATGAGAGTAAGCACAGGATTTCATATGTCTAAAGCTCATTGGTTGAGGATCAAGTTTTACCCTGGGATTCTTATCATTGATTATAATGCTGAAGAGCTGTCTAGAAACTCACAGGTACAGATGTTCCTGGCATTAGGCAACTTTTCACTTTCATACGCCATATGCAATGTACTAAACTAAATAATTAGTAACAATTTAGGCATACTTATTTCACACAGTTTCTTGTTTTCAAGAGAGAGTAACACATATCAAACTGTAGCATTCATTAAGCCTATTTCACTATTATCTTTATTGAACATTTTGCTGTAAGTGCTTCAATACCTTCAGGCTATCGCCAAATGAAAAGTCTACTTACCTGAATAACATGTTTCAGTTTATCAATAATTTGGTTTATGATAGGATCAGTCCCTTTAACTTTCACTTCTGGATTTCCAGATTGAGCTTTTATTCCATTTCCAACCACACGATGGGTATAGCTAATGAAGTAAAAGAAATATGCATTTAAAGTCATGATCACAAGAATTATTTATTTGTGACTACTATTTCAATCTAATCCCATGTACTATTTCAGTCATCTCAGTGAAATTCCATTTAATATATTTTTTAAGAAAGGTGATGAATTTTATTTTGAAAAGTAGATTTCAGATAATGGTTTTCAAATTACCTTCTTTTTTTAGCACCATGTACAAAAATGCAAGAGATGCTGTTTTAAAATATGCTAGAACTGTTTATGAAATTAGAAATGTTTTTTTCTAAAAATAAAGATCAGCTTTCACCACTGAAGAATGACTTTTGAAAAAATTATTTCTATCTTTATTTCAAACAATAAGATTTCACAGTCTACAAAATGTTTTTTAGAAAAATAAATAATTTGAGTTTCAGAATGAAACAAAATTAGAAGTTCAGAACCTGGGGGAGGGGGGTTAAAATCAACTTAGCTATTTATTTTTATGCAACCCTGGGCAAGATGTTTATTTTCTCTGGGCCTTAGTTTTCTTATTTGCAAATTGAAGGTATTAGAAAAAAATTATATTCAAGTACCCAAGCTTCAAGCATCTATCATTCTATATATTTTCTACAAATTTTATTATCTATTAAAGGACCCGATTGAGAGGAATAATTGTTACTACAATAATAATTTTTAATAAACATAAAAATGTTGACCTAATATAAGCATGTAATTAAATTTTCTCAAGTTGGGCATATACATTCATCTATACTGTCCATTTAATAATGGGAATTATAAAATTGTTTCATATAATGCCAATTATTTGATGAAGCTGAATATTTTTAAATGTACATATATATAATAATTCACAGAAGTAATAAAACAATATAAAGCATACTCATATATAAAAAATAGCTGACCAGAAAGTTTAAAGAACATAATCAATCAGCATTAATAACTAGCTACAAAAATATCCAAAAGTTTGTATCCAAAAGAAACATTTTTTCCTCATCCTGCCTTTGAATAATTATAGGAAATCTCTATTTTTAAAAAAGAAGGAATTTTAATGAAGTTTTTAAAGATCTTGATAGGTACCACCCTAGTCAAATTTCCAAATGACCTGAGTTCAATTAATATTCAATAGGAATTTATTATCATCAGCAGCATATATTTATATATATATATACACACACATACACACATACATACATATATGTATATTCATATATATAGATATTTCATATGTGTATATATGTACAAATAAATGTATATACCCTAAATAAATATATACAAATCTATAAATTAATTATATACTGAATGCCAAATCAAGATTATAGCAATATTTTTCAATCTTAACTATACTACTAAATATTCAAATTTGTTGTAAGTGACCATTCAGTATGTCTCAACTTTAGCACAATGGCTCTCAGTAACTCAGGAAATGGGAACTGAAAATCTAGAAAAAGGAGGTAGGCAGGAATAGGTACAGTAGCATGGGTACAAAATGAGGGTAAAGGGGAAAACCAGTTTATTTGATAGGTTTTAAGAAGCATGGATTTTTTATATCTACTAGAGACTTTGTGATTCTGATGAGGAAACTGAAGCCATGTAACCTAAATTCTCCTAGGTTACACGTGACAAATCATGAAGCCTGAACTTGAAGTCATGTGCTCATATACCAAAGTCGACAGTCTTTTCATTGCATCATACAAACAACCTTTTGATATGCCTGCTGGACAACATATATTCTAGGATTTCAGAAAAGCATGAGTTCACTATAGGTGTAGATTTGCCCAGAGTCATTGCTAATGTTGAAGGGAGTGAGGAAAGAAAGGGACACTAATTCATTGTTGGTGAGTCTGTGAATTCATCCAAATTCATAGACACAGACAGGTAGTCCTGTATTCATATCTAGTCTCAGGTACTTCCTGCCTATGTGATTCCAGACAAATTACTTAGCTCTCATTTCCTAGACCTTGCCACTCTTCTGCCTTAGAAACGATATGCAGTAATGATTCTAAGATGGATAAGGGTTAAAAAAAAGCAGAAATTGATTTAAAATTAAGGTAACAAAATGACCAAAAGATCCATGTCTTAAAAGATATCTTTTAATTCAGAGATTTTACTGCCAGTCATGTTCACCACAAGGAAGTCATTGATAAAAAGAAAGTCCCCATGTATTTCCTTCATTGTAATTAAATAAATATATTTTTTTTACTTTTTAAAGTTAATAAGGTTACTTTATTACAATAAATAAAAGTATTTATTAGAATGTCTCTGAAGCAATAATTGAGAAATAAAATATATGCCTATTAGTTGGCATAAATTGTTACAAGCATAGAATCACAAATTTTGGCAAAATTTCATAGCCAATGTCTCTGACAAAATCCTCATTTATCAAATATATAATGAACTGACTCAAATTTATAATAATATATTGCATTTACCAAATTATAGTCAAAAGATATGAACAGGCAGGTCTCAGAGGAAGAAATTAAAACTATCTATAGTCATAAGAAAAAAAAATACTCTAAATCAATACTGATTAGAATAAACAAAATGAAATAACTCTAAGATACCATCTCACGCATATCAGATTAGCTAATATGTTCAAAAAGGAAAATGAAAAATGCTGTAGGGAATTTGAGAATATAGGGCCACTAATATACTGTTGGTATGACTGTGAACTGATACAACCATTCTTTAGAGCAATATCGAAACACTTCCAAAGGACAATAAAATTATGCATGTCCTTTGACCCAGCAATAACTCTACTTGGTCTCTATCCCAAATAGATCAGAGAGAAGGGGAAAGGATCTGCCTGAATGAAAAATATTTTAGCAGCTCTTTTTATAGTGGCAAAGAATGGAAAGCTGAGTTTGTGTTCATAAGTTCATAAGCTAGACAAGTTGTGGTAAATGTTTGTAATGGAATACAATTGTGCCCTAAGAAATGATGAAGAAGATGATTTCAAAAAAATGCAGAGTCATATATAAACTGATGCAAAGTGAATTGAAAAGAACCAGGAAAACAGTGGACAGTGACAGAAATATTATACGATGATCAATGGGGAAAAATCAAACTTTATTAGCAAAGCAAAAGTTTCTAAGATGTCCACAAAGGACGCATGATGAAAAATGCTATACACAACCAAAGAAGAACTGCTAGAATTTGATTGCATATCAAAGTATGCCACCTTTCAATTTGTTTCCTTCATTGAGTTTTTTATATGTATGTTCTATCACTGCCTAAACAATATAGAAATATGTATTGCATGAAAACATTAGTATGACCTGTATCAGACTAACGATCATGGAAGGAGGAGGGAAGTAAAGGAGGGAGAGAATCTGAATCATAAAATATCAAAAATCAATTGTCAAAAATTGTTCTTCCTTGTAATTAAAAAAACTTTTAAGTAAAATTTTTAAAAATTGGTACATGAATATAAAAGAATATTTCTGTTCTATAAGAAGTTATCAACATGACAAATATAGAGAAATACAATAAAATTTGCATGAACTAATATAAAACAAAGTAATCAGATACAGGAAAACAAGTACAATAATAACTATTTAAATGGAAAGCACAACCACCACCATCAAATGAAAATGAAATCTGCATTCCCACCCCCACCAAAAAAAAAGACATGAGAAAACGTATTCCTTCTTTTTTTGCAAGTGTGGGCGATTTTGGGTACATTGAATAATGTAGGAGTTATTAATGGAAAAGTATATATTATGAAATGAAGGCTCTTGAAAAATAAAATGTGTAAGTTTTGTAATAAGAAAGTAAGCCTAAACACAGACAATGTCACTTTTCACATAATAGGGAGATGGCTGTGCTATAGTGATGGTCCGTTTGATGGAAGTTGAAAGTACTAAAGATAATCTATTAATTTCTGTTAAATATTGTATTAGTCCATGTCAACTATCTAATTTCATGACATATATTATATTTTATAATCTCTAGCCAATACTAGTTGGCATAAATATGTGTATTTTTATAGGAGTAGGAAATAGGTGATGGTCTAGCTCCAGTTCTACCCCTAAAAGTGACTTTGATCTAGGCAAATTGAAGCCACTGGATGCTGTCACCTCCATATTAGATTCTATAATTCTGAATTATCATAATTGATGAGACAATTTAGGAGATATTGATTTACCAAGGATTCATCAAATAATTCATTGCATGCAATTATTCTAATTTAGAATAATCAATTATGTAAAATTTAACAATCGGATTTGGATGAGGAACCTATAACTTATAATACAAAACTTTGGTCTCTTAACAACCTTTTTATTTATGTTTTTTTAAACAAGACCAAAAGGAATTCTTAATCAAGTCACTTATGTTATGGCTTTCCATATTCCATGTAATATATCTTCTGATCCAAGCTAATATTTATCAGGCAAAAGAAAAAAGAATGACATAAAAAAGAAAATCTTTCCCTTTCCAATCAAGTAGAGAAAATGCTCGAAATTATCTAAATCAAGTATCATACTCCAAAGATAACTTTCATTTTTCTCATATTCTTTTTCTTCTAAAAAGATTTCTTAACTTTTTTGCATTTAAACATATTCAACAATTGAGTCATTTACAAATGTCTATGCAAAGATACATCGGTATTTTTTAACATGGGCTAAATGATCCTGTCAGCACTAAATGAGCAAATTGGAATCTTAGCATGATACAAAAACTCCTTCCCAATAGACTTTAATTTACATGCAAAATATGTTTCTCAAATGGAAAGAAAAAATATGAAACAGACACCCAGTTTGAGAGTTCTCTCATTACAAAGTTTTAATAAGTCATTAATCACTTTGGGGTTTTTCCCCCTACTAATGTACAAGTAATGGCTAAAACACAGTAAGGATCCCCACAGAGGTTGCATGACTTGAGAAAATGCTGTTCAGATTTCAATGAGAGGGAGAAAAAAATGAGAGAGAAAGACAAATTTCTTGTTAGAGAAGTAATAGCCCCACCATCTGTGCTCATTTCTTCTATGTAGGCCTGGTAATGTATCACATCAGTTTAATAGGCATACTTGGTCCCAAAGTACTATTCATTTTCATCAACACAGAAAAATGTACACTCTGATATATTTGTATTCTATAAAAATGTTTTAAAATGATGATTAACAATATATCAGTTCATTCTGTATTCAATATATGAATATTCATGTGATGCACTAATAAATCTGCAACTATGAACATTGCAAGGAAGTAGTTACTCTTGACTCCACTGAAATTTCCTGTTTGAAAATGAGGCCGTGTCCCATGAACTGACATTGATTTCACTTCACTTTGAACATAATAGGATTTAGCTTTGAATTTATTCTGAGTGGGCTATTTTGAAGAGCACCTCTACAATTTCAGCAAAACCCATCTGGACTTTGACACTGCAACTGGAATTCATTAAGAATAGGCTAAACAGTACCTGTCTCTGATGATTTAGGTAAGCTTTTGGAATAGTCACTCTGGGATAGTATGTGAGAGGCTCACAATTGATGCCAGATGAGCCCCCCCAAAAAAGAGTGGTCATTCTCTTTCATGTTCATTAAACCACTCTTTCAATCTTTGTTGGAGGGTAAAGTCCGAGAGTGGGTGTTATTTTTTTAAAGCCTAAATTTTGGTAATTTGGGGTTACTTTTTTCCACATTAGCTTAGGTGGATGAAAGACAGAAGACTGGATACCACAAATGCTCTTGAGATATTTAAGAATTCCAAAATTCTGTATCTCTTATGAGAAATTTCCTAAAATGTGTTTGGCTAAGTAAAAGTAGAGCTCTCATGGATGCTAGGTATATTCGGGGATAGAACTTGAAATATTTGTTAATGAGAGAACAATTCATTCAAACTATGTCAATGTGTTTTGAGTTCTGGACATTAACACAATGAACAAAAATGAAGCATAAAAAATGTTCCCTCAATTTAGTACTTTTCAAACACCCTTTGTATACTGAAATTCTGAACATTTTTTTTTCTTTTACACTTAAGATTCTAATCTTGGAACTTTCAGAATGGAAAGGAGTCTACATGATTGATTCTAAGTGTTAGATTTTATGGGGATAACATTTTATGGTAGGTAGGAGGTTTACAGGGGATTTAGAAAATGGAAAAATCTGTAGAATCAATTCATAATAGCTAAGTCTTTTGAGATTCAACCTTCTCAGTTCATTGGTACAGAAACAGAAGCATTCTTTAAAATTGATTTCTTCTTTATATGTTTTCATAGATGATAATAGATAATTTATGTTCAAAACATAGTATTATGCATTGGGACTTAAAATATTAATAACACAAATTAGTAAGGAAATTCTTCTGATATTTTTAAATTGCATTTCAACTGTCAGTGGCTTAAATCCAATTAAGTTCATACTGGGGAAACATTTGCCATAGATGATGATAAACATCAGGCCATTTTCATCCACATGGTGATATGATAATATAATAATTTGTGTATTGACAGACTGGAATGTTGAGCAAATATAGCAACTTTTCTGCCAGGCCAAACCAAGAAAGTAATTACATCCAGAGTCAGGATGGATAAACTCATTAAGTGACAGATTTTTAACAAGACTTCAACCCCAGCTACTCATTTGGCAGGGTAGATTTTTACAAAGCTTGCCAGTTTAGCCAGGTGATCACAAGTCTGCAGCTCTGTGACAGCTTCTAAAATGACCAGCTGTGTGCTCACCCAGAAAAGACATTTCCACAAGTGCAACAAGAACTACATCTCAAGTCAGGATTGAAGGCTTCCCGTCTTCATTACAAATAACGACTGGCACATAAAGCCACCTTCTCAGAAAAAAAAATCCCGTTTCCTCAATGGTCAGCATTTTCCACAGTGTGCCCCAACTTGAATGCCTACCCCAGCACTTCCCAGATTCCCTTTCTACCATGTCTTCCCCCATTAGAATATTAAGTTCCCTGAGGTCAAAAGACAATCCTGCAATCTTGTATAGGTATCTCCATCACTTATCACAGTTTGTGGCATACACACTTTATTAGAATGCTCATGAAATATCCTTAAGCTATGTATCTAAAGCTGTTTATTTTGTGAGATGCATTTTCCTCAATAACTCTGGGCTTCTGGAGAGTTTTCAAGTTTATTAATAGAAGAATAAGTGTTAGTGTGGAAATATTGATAGATTATTAGCTCATTACACAGGAAATCCTAAGATCTAAGGGTTTGTATCTGTTAAGTTAAGAGTTTCAAACTTTAAACAGGTACCACTTGCATTATGGAGCATAACTGCAATGTGTTTTTGAGGGTGTTCTTTTATTCATTCTGTCATTTTATTTTAAATATCGAGCCCCTTTCAAGAAGTCCTACACCAGCTGATTTGTTTTTATGATGATGGGTAATTGTTACTTTGCATCTGAAATTCCCTGCCTTATTTCACTGTTGGATACTGACATAAAGCAGGTAAGTGCTAATTAACAGATTCACTGTTATCTAAATACTAATAAAGGGGGAAGCTGGGTAGCTCAGTGGATTGATAGCCAAGCCTAGAGAGGGGAGGTCCTGGGTTCAAATCGGACCTCAGACACTTCCCAGCTGTGTAACCCTGGGCAAGTCACCTAACCCCTATTGCCTAGCCCTTAGCACTCTTCTGCTTTGGAGCCAATACACAGTATTAACTCCAAGATGGAAGGTAAGGGCTTTAATAAATAAACAAATAAATAAATAAGTACTAATAAAAAGAAAATATTGTGTTGAAATAAAAATGAATCAATGAAATTAATGATGTGAATTTTAACAAGAACACCTGGCTGAATTGTAGCAGGGACCTAAATCCTATAAACTAGTAGGGGGGTTAGCATTTAAAAATAGATAGATAGATAGATAGATAGATAGATAGATAGATAGATAGATAGATAGATAGATAGATAGATAGATAGTGTTATGATGATAATAACAGATATTTTGGAGAAGCAGATAAATGTGTCAAGGCCAGTAAACCTTCAAGACACATACACTGACAAGCTTCAGTGAGAAGGGAGGAGTAAGACACTCTTGACTCTCAAACTCCTTCCCCCAAGCAGTTGAGGTTTCAGTTGGAAAAATGGAGACTGACTGAGGTACTTCTAGTAAGTTTCTGTTATGGCTGAACCCCAATGATGTTCCCTTTCTTTAACTTATATTCCCCACAGGTCTGATAGAGGAATAAGTAGAAGCTAGGTATTTATATGTTGAGGACTGAGATGAAACTGATCTTCTTAAACTGGCAGCTGACAGGATTCAAACTAGATGACCAGACTTGAGTTGTGAGTATTCCCCCAAATAATTTCCAGGCACAGATATTGTTGGTAAAACTTATATTAAGAAGTAAAAGGAAAACTAGAGGAGTTAATGAAGGTTTTTGGATAAGGAAAGGTGACCTTGATCTGTTAGGTTGAAGCTGCCCTTCCCCCCCAGGAGGGGGTGAAGGCACCTAGCTGAACTGGCTCTCTTGCTAGATAGTCTATATATCTAATCACTAAATCACTAAATAATTATTATATTGATATTGATAAGGATTAACCCTACAAAGCAGGCTAACCCCGGAGTAGAAATCACGATGGCTTATGCCACCATGGCCACTCAGGTGAACCCCCCAAGTCAGGAGCAGTAAGCAGTGAGTCTGCTCACCTCAACCTCCACAAAGCAACTCTCTCAACCCTTCTCAACTGCCCCCTCACCCAAAGTTCTCCAGGGGGGTCCCCTGGAATTCTGGGTGAGACTGTCCCTGTATTTTGCAGGGATTCCATGCATCCATCTCTACATAACAATAGATAGATGAGATATAGATATATTGCCTATAAAAAGGTACATTGATGCAAATTTATCTTCAAAAAACAAAACCATCTGCTCCATCAGAAATATTACAAATCAGTTATTAAATATAGTGATTCCATTACTTCCAGCACCGAATTCAAATTAAACAACCCAAGGACATCCTACCAATGTGGTGCATAATAAAAAACAAATACACACACAGTGGGAGAACTTTTAAATTACAGAGTATTTTGAAGCCCATCATGTGGCAGATGCTTGAGTGAAAATAATTGTTTCCACACACACTTAGTAAACTAATGAGCAGATTTTACATACCATCTCTTTCTATTGAAGAAATTATCTCATTTGTTACCACAAATGAAAGGTAATTTACCACAGATAATCTTTACATTTCACAAATGTCTCACTTAGAGAAAATGTTTCCGTCTATGTTTCCAGTTAGGGAGTTGGCTGCAGGAAAAGTATTCCTGTCAACCTTGGCTATTTACACTACATAGTATCCACTATCTCTTCTGTTTCTATGGGATTCTGCTCCCCAAGCAAAAATGAATGATACTCTTAAAATGCCTCCAAATTGATACAAATAAAAAATGAAAGATAATTCTTAAAAGCTGATGTACCTTCATCTGAAACAGAGACCCATGCATTCATCTAATCAGAGCTGGAAAGTTTACCTCTTTCCCAGAATCATTGGAGAGATAGCTCATTACAAAGGTGTTGATGCCTTGTACTTTGGGGACTGTGCAGGCACACGGAATGAATTTTAATCACACTTAATGCTAATGTGATGGCATGGTTGTGACAATATTCAAATGTGACTAATTTGATTGGATCTGCTGTATTTATTCCAGTTTGCCTAGTTTTATTCAAAGTATATGTACAAAAAAAAACCCAACAATCTCAGAGGTATTGGTCAAATTTTTATCTCTCTTCTTTCTCCTCTTGAATGATTCTTGAGAATAGGATGGTATTTGAATTTTTTTTGCAGCAATATTATAACCAAAGGAAGGCTCATGGAGAGGTGATTGAATCCAGCCCTCTGCCTTCAGGCAGAACTGCACCTATATCAGCCACAACACCTGGCATTCATTTGTTGGCCCAGGGCCTAATAGATTTTTTTCCCATAGGAGAAAAATGGAAATCTGCTCATGTGCTTAATGAAATCAGAATTGTGGAGTTTTAGAACTAAGAAAGACCTTAGCGATCTAAGAGAAATCCAGGCCTTAGAGTATCCAACTCCTTCATTTGATAGATGAAGAAACCAAGGACAAGAGTTCTAAAAGTTTCTTAAGTTCAGAAAGAGGCAACAGTATGATGTGGCTTCCTTAAATTCTCCTTGAAGTTAAGAAACATAAAAGATATAGATTGTCCAAGTATGAATAATGTGATATTTTCTCTATATAATGCCAATGTCATACCCTTTCGAAAATATTGCATTTAATTTGGGTTTTTGATAACTTTGGGCATATCCAATGAAAGATGGCTGAAATAATGAAGGGACCAACTGAAAATCATGTAATATAGTTGAAAAGAACTTGCATTAATTTAGTTTAAAGAAGTCGTATAGAAAGTAGAATAGCTGTCCTCAATTATTTGGGAGTTGTATGGAAGGGGGATTCATAGTATTTTTCTTGACTACAGAGGGGAAAAAAAACAGAAGTAGCAGGGAAGATTCAGCTTATCATCTTTTCAACAATGAGATATATACAATATTGACTTGCCTGCTTGGAAAAAGAACTAAGCTTTCCAATTCTAGAGACAACTGAATAGGAAACAGAGGGTCATATTTTAGGAGAAGCTGAAAAGGAGATTCAAGATTAAGGTACAATTAAAATACTCTTAAAATCTCAGTGTCAATGTAGAAATAGGTTTATAATCAACTACTCTAAGATGTGCTCTTGGTTTGATTTTCTTCAAGATATTTATCAGTGGTTTGGGGTCAGGATAAAGATAAAATGCTTAAGAAGTGAGCTTAACAGGTGAGCATTAGATTTTTGCCTTTAGATTTGAGTAGGCGGGGAAGGCTGATGATTCTTCCAGTGAGAACATAGCACTTCAACCAGCTCCTAACTGATTGCTGAAGTTCTATTGTTAGGGATTTAGCTATCTATCTGAAGGCAATGTTCTCTTTTAAAATATGAATATCATTTTAAGAGGTAAGAAATTATGCTGATTAGGTATTAAGATTTTTAATACATTTATCAGATTGTTTGAAACCAATATCTAAGTCAAAGCAGAATAAGATATATGATACACGTAGTTTGATGGAATTGAAAGGAAAGAAGGATTGAGAACTGGGGCCCGGACAAAGTCAGAACAACCAATTTGGAAAAAAACAATTAGTAGGCAGGTACCAAGTAATAAAAGACTAAGAAAGATGAGAAATCAATGGCCATGGTCTTTGATATCTGCATGACATATATGTAAGAATAAAGAGAATCCTGTAAACCTAGTAAAGGTTCAAATTCTGGGAATGTAATTAATGGTTGTGTCAACCAGCTCTGCCTCCTTCAAAATTTCTTGTGGCATCACAAGTATGAAGAGACAAATCATGCGGAACTACATAACAGATAAACCAAAAAAGAAAAGAAAAAAACAACTTCATCTTAAAAAATATTTTCTGTGGGCCAAGGAACTTCTGCTAACAGGCAAGGTAAATTTCAGGAAATGAAAACACTAGTTTTTGAATAACAGGGACTAGTTCCTGTCTATATGCACCTGGTTTCTAATATCTCTATTCTTACTTCTTTTTATTATGTAGTCTATTTAATAGACTCAGCTGCATACCACTTTTGATTCTGGAAGGAGTATATTCTGGGAAAAGTAAAAGAAATTATGCAAGATACTTTAAAGAAGCAAATGTCTTCTATTGATAGCAACTATTCCTGTACTAAAATGAAAGAAACTAAGCTCAAAAAGAAATAATTCATTTAAACTAGGTCCCTCAACTGAACCATGCACTTATGATAGAGAGAATAAATTCTTATTATACCAGAAATAAGTAAACACCAGGCATTTACAAGTACACTAAATCTGAATAACTGGATGTACCAACATCCCATTCTTCCTGCAATCTTTTGGAATTTTTTTAGAAAAATAATCACTTTCCCATACCTTTATTTAATGGTGCAATAAACTGTGAAGTATTAATTACCCTAAACAAGTGCAGAAATATGTACTGAGGGTATCAACCAAAACAAAGGCAATTATCTTGGGAAAACAACACAAACAACTGTAAGATATGAAACTGTCAGGCCTAATTAGCTACAAACAAGGAAGTCTGGTTTTCAAATGGGGACAGATGAATTTTGTTTTAAACAGACAACAGGGTGGGGGGTAGCCATCATGCTATTATTTAGGACAATCTGTCAATAAACAGTTGTTAGAATAAAAAAACTTAAGACTCAGGTTTAAGATTTCATATTTCTTCTAAAGCAACACTCCAACTTTATGGGAAACAAAGAAGGTATCCCATGGAGATTTGAGATTATGCGACAATTTTGAAATTGGTGTATGGCACAATAGGGACATATTGAATACCTGTCCAAGACACATTCCTCCTCAAATCACAAATGAAGGGCCACATTCTCAATTTACTTCTGGTTATTGAGTAGTTTGCTTTTTTACAAAGTAATTTATGGAAAATTAGCACAAAATGACAGCTATGCTATTGGGAAAGAATACCAAAGCAGATGAAAAATCTGAATATCATTACCAACAAAAGATAAGAAGGACATGGAGCAAATAAAGGTCAGGTGAGGGAAAAAAAGCTACGTCTCTGTGACATGCCAACTTTGAGATGTATTTCCAGCAATTCACTGACAAGAAGGAATTTGGTAGACCTTTCTTCCCTGATTGGAACAAAGAAATTTCCCCAGGAGAAAACACAGATACTCTTTGATGGCCTTTTCCAGTGTCAGATAAACTATGAAATAGCAAAAGTATGTTCAGTTAATAAGTCACATTCAATTGTTTGTCTTACTTGCCTTAAAAATCTTGCTGCCTCTTCTAACTTTATGAATAAAATTACCATGTGCCTTGCCTTTTTGCTTTTTGTGTAAATTCCAGCAGATTGCCATATGTTTTGAGGTAGAAATGTTATCTCTGCCTTCTTACATAAAACAACCAAACAGTTTATTTTGCATATGATTTCTTGGCATATTTCTTCTCTGATGTAGCCTTTTCTAAAAGACAATTGTCTTCAAAATACTATTTTCTTTTGTTGAAAATTTACAGGGTTGTTCCCATATATGTGAAAAGATATGCAAAATTTGTCTTTCTATTTTTCCCAATTTGATAGCCAAATCACAAATATTTAGACAAGAATACAACATTTTCAGTACTCACTGTTATATGAGAAAAGAAAAAAAGGGGTATATACTTTTCTTGTCAACAGTAACACCCTTTCTCAATCACTTGGCACTTAATATAATTCTTACAAAGATAAGCTTAGCCCTTCTTTTTTCAAAATTCCCCAAAGGAATTAGTGAGCAATTTCCCATTCTTTACTTTTACTATTAATTGTTCCTAACCTTAGTAGTGCACTAACCAATATTTACCTTTGCTTCCGTCAACAACAGAGTGGAGCTTATTTCAAGCTAATTTTCTTTCAATTCTCCTTACTTATACCTTTCTTTAGATATCTCACACAACTGGTTCTTTCACCTCTAACTTACTGTCCTATTTGCTTTGGGTCTATGACTAAAAACAAAACAAAACAAAACTTAAAGAATCATGGAATCTTAGAACTAACAAGGGACCTTAGAGATCCTTCAGTACAACCCCTTCATGTTAGAGGTCAGCAGAATAGGATCCCTAGAGATTAAGTGATTCCTTCTACCACTTGGCATTTTCAGTCTTAGTACTTTCCTCAAATCTGCTTAAACCTTCTTATATTCCTTTCCTAAGTGACAGGCATGGCAACAATTATAAATTAAGGTAAACAATAATGGATTCTTTTATGATCTTTTTTCTCCCTTCTCTCAGGTAGCTAGTTGACCAAGTGGATTGAGGGCAAGGTCTGGTATCAGGGAGACCTGCGTTCAAATCTAGCCTCAGATACTTACCATCTGTGTGATCTTGAACAAGTCATCTCTGTTTGCCTTAATCCAATGGAGGAGGAAATGGAAAACCACTATAGTATCTTTGCCAAGAAAGTCCCATAGAAAGTTTGGTTTACAGAGTTACAAAGAGTTAGAAAAAGCTACATAACAAATCCTTCTGTATCTTTCTGTTTTTATTCCATTTTGAAAAATCTTTTCTCCATGTTTGCTTTCAACAATCTTCTTTTGTATTCTCCTCAGGTCTGAAATAGCAATTTAAAAAAAGGGGGGGACTTCGCTTTCTGTGGTTCTCCAGCTATAGATCTTTATCTAAACATCTATTTTATTGTAAATCTATAATTAGAGCAAATAGGCTCCCTCCTTGATTGTTTTCTCCACTAACAGGAGATAACCCATACTCAGCTATGCCTCAGGTCCAGATTTATGGTATTTATGGCTAAGAATAATATTCGAATAATTAAAGGAACTGGATAATTCCATATATGTGTGGAAACTTCCATCAGTGTAGACAATGACCCTTCTATCTAGAAATAGATATTCTCTGGGAGTTGTTGTGACAGACAATTCATCATTAGGTAGCTAACCTGCTGACAAACCTCTGCAAACTTAACTAGATGACCCTCAAAAATCAGACAGATGGTCTATTTTTGATGGATGATTATATGTGACCAGACCAGATTAAAAGTAGGAGAGCTTAAAGAGTCAAGGGCTTCTGCACTCATTTTCTCTTGGCTACTTGTTGTTGATGGACAGCATATCACTCATTATCTGTGTTCCCCATCTCCTCCCTGATAGGCAGAAAAGCAGGAAAGTGTTTTTATTATTATTATTTTGTTTTTTCTCTCTCTGTATCTCTGTCTTTCTGTCTTTGTCTCTCTTGATCTATCTGTCTGTCTCTCTCCATAGATTTACAGCATCCAACAAAATAGTTAACCAAAGTGATGGCCCAACTAATTTCAGGAGAGTTAAGCTAAATATATGCTATATATAAGAAAAAATTTCCATAGCTATATTTTAAGGCATAAGGGAAAAGTAATATGTACCCTACCTAGTGGAAATAATATAAATAAGGCCCAAATATAATCATAGGTTGTTAATAGGTATTAAACTAATTGTAAAATAAGTATGTTCATTCTCTCTGGTTGAATCAAGAAGAGAGAGTTGAACAAACAAGTTAGACACACTTCTGGAGACTTTAAAAAGGAAAGCCAAATTTCAGAATATCATCATTTGGAGCCCAGGTGACATTATAAGAGCTAAAAAGTTCTTGTGGAAATTTTCCTGCTAGGGTTAGGAAAGTGAAGGAGAAGAGGATGATTTCTCTCCCTACCCCACTAAGGCCTGTACCTTTGAGGGGTAAATATTGGACAAGATTTATACAGTGCATTCGGTGGGGAGCAAAGCAATATATTCCAGGACTGAGGCAACCAATCAAGGGAGAGAACAGTTTCAAGAAACAACTCTTGGTTGATCTATAGAGAAGAGAAGACCTTCGGATCCCAAATGGCCAACCTCCTCAACTCGTTATATACAAAGGGACATTTTGTAATTACTCTACCAATAGAGAAATCAAATTCCAAACCCTAAGTTCCAGGAGTTGTGAATTGTCTTTGACACTTACATATCATATGAATGGAGCTCACTATTGTAATCCTTTAAGACAGAGACCATTTTCCTATGAATATCATTTAAAGCTAGGGGATAATATGTTCAGGTTTCTTTTGAAAACATTTTGTAATTATTGAGTTTTTTTAATGACACCTGAGTAAATGCCTCTGCTAACAGTTGTTTTTATAAAAGAAAAACAATAAAAGAAAAACAACAACAAAAAACACTATTAGGGGCTCAAAGAGATATAGTTTATATTACTCCTAGAATATGAAAAAGCATCATTCTCATTTCTCAGAACAGTCAAATCTATAATTAGAATTTGTAGAGAAGCCCAGAGGAGAGGCTAGAAAGTTTACTATTAAGAATTATATCCTTATGGTTTTAAAAATAGTTTTGAGAGAGGAAACACAGAAGAAAATCAACTGCTTGAATACATGGGTTGATGAGGACATGATTGGGGATCGAAAGTACCACACCAATGCAACTATCAACAATTTGGAAATAGGTCTTGATTAATGACACATGTTAAAACCAGTGGAAATGCATATCGGCAAGGGGAGGGGGAAGGTCGGGGGGGAAGGGGAAAGTAAGAGCATAAATCATGTAACCATGTTAATTTTTCTAAAATATAAATATTAATAAATGTTTAAAATAAAAAAAATAGTTTTGAATGTGGATTAGCAATTTCTCCAAAAGTCCTTATTAAACTACTCTTTCTCTCTCTCTGGTTCTTTCAAGCAGAACCTCATTCAAGGTGATTTAACAAGGCAAGCATTTCATATTACCCATTGTCTAAGGATGTTAAGAGCTAGTTGCTCAAAGGTGGGTGATCATTAATGATAATAAAAATAACTAATATTTATATAGTATTTATATGTATCTTGCACTGTGCAATTTATTTTTATAATTATTATTTCATTTGAACATTGCTGAGATGTAGGTGCTATTATTTTACATTTTAAAGATGAGGAAACTGACTCAAGAAACTTCTTAAAGTAGTAACATTAACAAATCTGTTGGTGAATTGAAGAATATTTTTAAAGGAAGCCATGATAGGCAACATACACATGAACTCTGACAACAATATAGAGGCAAAGATGTGATAAGCAAATATCTTGGGTAGATTTGTTTATAGGAAAGGAGGAAATTATGAAAGCAATTGAAAGAGATTAGAAATTATAGAAAGGTAAAGTTTAAAAAGGACAGATCTATTGATTAACACAGATCATACAAGAAAATAGCAAAAACTGGGCAACAAATCTCTGCAGTTTATGACATGTAGTATCTACTGAATGCCATGCAAGAAAAACTGGTTGGCAGAATTTGCTATTTTTAGACTAAAAAGTTTTTTTTAATTACTAAGAATTTATCTTTTTCTCTCTTTAAACCCCTAATTAACTGAACAAAAAATAAAATGTAATAATGATATGTTAAGTCCTTTGATCCTCATTATAACCCTATAAATTAAGTGAAATTATTACCTCTATTTTACAGAGGACAAAATTGAGACATGAAGATGTGAAGTGACTTGCCCATTTCTCATGGAAGTAGTAATTGTCTGAGATAGCTAAATATCAAAGTGAATAGAACTCTGGGTCTGTAGAACTCAGGATGATGGATTCAAATTTGGCCTAGAATGAGTACTAGCTTTTGACCCTGGGGTCATTTAACTTCTGTTTGCCTCAGTTTCCTCATGAGTAAAATGGGAATAATAATAGCAACTACCCACAGGGTTGTTGTAGGGATCAAATGAGCTAATAATTGTAACATGGATAATAGAGTGCTTATCATGTAGTAAATGCTATATAAATGTTATCTGTTATTAGCTATTAGGCAGAATTTGAACACAAGTCTTTCTGACTCCAAGTTTTGTGTTCTATCTATTATGTTACCTAGTTGCCTTTAACAGTTATACATAGTAAAATAAGAAAAATTCTCATGATACCTACATCCAAAATTATGTTTGTTCACCTCTTCGACAGCAGAATTCTTCATTCATTGTCATCTGAAATGATGGTTGATCATTCCATTGTTTAGAGCTCTATCTTTCAAAATTTTTCATTTTTTAATGTTGTTCCTAGAGCATTAGTTTACTAACCTAAATAAATGACCATGTGATAAATGACCACCTTAAAAATACAGACTTCAAAATATACTTGAGAATTCAGGAAATAAATCACGCTAAAACCAGAGCATCTTCAAAGGTAAAACCTATTAACAATAATGTAGACACAATATTGGTTCATAAAAATATAAGAGGAAATTAAATCCATCTATTGTTTTAGGGTAGGACAAAGCACATATAGGGTCTATTCCTGGAGTTTTCCTGACTATGCTTTAAATCTCAACCATGTGCTTAATAGGAGCTTCTTGATTGGAATTATTTGCTTTGTTATTTGTTGTTTCATTTGTTTAAGTTCAAGTCTCACCTCTAAAACTCTTAAAGGACAAATAAGTTTCAGAGAATTTGCAATTTCCTCCTCCAAAAATCCTCCATTCCAATGAAATGCCAGGTACAGTACCTATGCTCTGTGTTTTATATGTTTTTCTTGTTTAACCACTTTAAACATATGATTGCGTCTGAAAATTTAATAAAAATATTAAATGATAACAATGAAGAATTTAACTTTAATTCCAAGTTTCCTGTATTTGCTAAATGAAAACTATTTTGTTTAAGGTTTCTAGAATTTATTTTGTGATTTTTGAAGATTAAATAATAGGTAACATTTATTTATAAATAATGAATATACTTAAGTGAGCTAATTAAAGCATCTTATGAAGAATAATACAAGTTATTAGCAAAAATCATTTATGTAGAGTTTATCCCATAAAATGACCCAATAAACCTGAAGGAGGATTCTACAAAACTGTCATTTGTCTCAGTCTCCAGAGAGAGAAGAAAAATTATTAGGATATGAATAAATACTGTCTCTAGGTTGTCAGACATTAAGATATCTTGAAGAATTTTATATTTTATACTGGACAAAATATTTGTCATACTTAGAGAGGTAGAAGAGTATAATGAAAAATGGAAGTAATTAGTGTTTATCAGTGAATGAATGAAATCACTTATGATTTTTAGATATACTAAATTGGGCATTGATAAGCTGGTCTTGGAGTCAGGACAACCTGAATCAAATATAATTTCTAACTGTATGACCTTAGGTGTAACCTCCCATTTTTTAGGACTGAAGGTTATAATAAAGTTGTCGATCTGAATTGCTAAAGAAAATTTACTCAAGCAGAGCTCCTTCTATTAAGGAAACCAAAAGTCATAACCACCATTGACCAAAACCCCTCAAAAAACCAAGCCAAATCAATAAACCTTTATTTACTAACTACCATGTGCTGGATACAACCCTAAACACTGGTAATATAAAAGCAAAAAGCATCCTTGCCTTGAAGGAGATAACAACCTTTTTTAAAAAACTTCATGCTTTCTGTGACAGTGGAAATAGTTATGAGAACATCATACTTGAAAGCAAAATTTACATTTATTTATTTATTTAAATATAAAAGATCCATAATTTCACAAATGTGGGTTCCATTTGCTTTTCCTATTTAATTCTAGAATCAGCTCATTCTCCATCTAACACTGTTTTTCTAATATACATGCATTGATAGATTAACACAACAGGCTCTTTGTCCAACCACATGTCAAAGTCTCAGTTATATACATTTTTATCCTATTTGGATTTTCCCAAATGGATGCCTAAACTAATATTTTTTGGGAAGCCATAGATGTCAATGAAGAGTTTGTCTTCTAAGAGTTGATGCAGTAAGTCCAAAGTGATCCACATGTAGGAGCATCTAGAGGACCTCTCCATCAAGAGCAAATTTCTCTTCGTTTGGACTTTGTACAGGCATCATCTTTTATAATATTTATGAAATATATGAGAAGCAAAGCTCCTTGAAACTTGCATTTCCTCCAACAAAAATATTCTTTGAATATATTTGATTAGATCAAATCATTCTAACTTAAGTTTCCTAAATACCATTACCATTTCTTCACTTTGTATTGTGAACATTCCGATGATAGAATCCAAATTCTCTAGTTCTCTGATCTTCACAAGCTTTCCAGCCTTTAATATACATTCATTTCTCTTCCCATACTCCATTTTCCATTTAAGCGAGTGCTACCTTTTATATAGTTTACCAGAATGTGGCCTCTGTGTTTGCTACAGCTTCTTGGAACCACAAGTGAGTGTTGAGTGCCAGGTGGACATCAAAGGTAGACGAAGGGCCCTGAAAGTGCTGAGCAAGCCTTCACACAAAAAGTGTTACCCATTCTTAAACATGCCATAAACCATCTTGGTAAATGGGCAGAACCTGGGGTTCAAGAATAACCAATGGACTATAAACCCATTGGTAACTAAGGAAGGTATCTTCCCCAAGCATGTGAAGAATCCCTCCAGAGGAATGGCAGGTGAGAACAATTTGTTCCAACAGCTATGAAGGATGCTGAAGCATGAACTATGGAGTGTTCATAGCTTGGTTACACAGTGAAGATGGCAGTCATCTACTGCTTCCCCACCCATCACCAATCATTCTGACTTTTGTCTTGCCACTGGAATTCAATTACTCTAGAAGAGAGAGTGAGGCTGAAGACATTGTGTAATTCACTTAAAGTCAAGTTATCACCCTGTGAAGACACTGTCTTCTTAAAAAACTAAGGACAAAGCACCACCTTTTACATGCAGCCTTTCTTGATAGCCCTGTTGAAAGTGTCCCATTATCTCAAGATATTTACCACATATTTTCCATATGACTATTCATATATTTGTTGATTCCCTTGGTAGAATATAGGTTCTGTGAAGTCAGGGCCAATTTTTTTTTGTCTTTATATCCTGAGCATCTAGAAGAGTGTCTGGCACATCATAGGCACTTAAAAAATTCATAATTACTGACTAATTCTACTGAGCAGTGTAAGGAATGTCAGCAGATTTATTCTACTTCACAATTAAAATCTAAACAGTCTATGAATATTAAATTGTTGATTATAGAGTGATCACAGAAAACCTGTGTGATCTTTTTTCTATCCTATTTCTGTCTAAGCTACTAACATCCTTCCAATAAAACAAAATTTTAATTTAAATGTTATTCGAGTCTCCTTAGTCTTTTTCTTCTTTCATAACTAGTTTTTTTTTTCCAAATTGTGTTTTTTCTACGTTAAAAACATTTCTTGTTTTGATCTATTCTTTCCTTACAAAGCCAACACCCTGGCACAGGTCATGACATCTTTTCTGGGCTACTGTAATAGCCTTCCAACTGGTAAGACCCAGCCCCTAGTGTTGGCTTAAAATGAAAACCATCTTCCATAAAATTGCTAACTTGATTTTTCCTCAAATTCAAGATTGATCAAGCCACTATCCTTTTCACTGAATTGCAATGGCTCCCTATTAATTTTAGGATCAATTATAAGCTGATTAGTATTGTTTATTAGTCATTGCATTTCATTTTTTAAATTTTTTTTTTATTTTAAACCCTTAACTTCTGTGTATTGACTTATAGGTGGAGGAGTGGTAAGGGTAGGCAATGGGGGTCAAGTGACTTGCCCAGGGTCACACAGCTGGGAAGTGTCTGAGGCCGGGTTTGAACCTAGGAACTCCCGTCTCTAGGCCTGGCTCTCAATCTACTGAGCTACCCAGCTGCCCCCTTCATTTTTTGATACAATAGTTTTATTTTTCCCTTTGAAAAAAGGCTTCCATAAGGAACTATGACCTTTTATTAGGAATATTTTATTTTCAAGAGAAACATATTTCTACATGGGCATATAATGAAACAACATAATAACAAATCACCTCTACTGGTATTTATTTCTACACTTTTGTTTTCTTCTGTGCATTTAAACAAAAATGTTTTATTAATGTTCTTTTTGTAGGTAGTACTACCTACTCCATACCCATCTTCTCCAAAAATAAATTTTCCCTTATAATAAATATGTATAATCCAGAAAACAAATACACACTTTATCTATGTCTGAGACTATGTGTCTCATTTTGACCCTCTGGTTTTAACCACAAGTCACAGTTGTGATGCCATCAGTTTGGGGTATCACTATTGTTTAAGGCTTTGATCTGAATTCTGAAGTCTTTTAAAGGTATTTTCTTCATTTATTGTTGTCATCATATAAATTGTTCTCCTGGTTCCTCTCATTTACACTGCTTTAGTCAAACATGTCCTTCCATCTTTCTCTGAAGCTGTCATTTCTATCATTTCTTATAGCATAATACTATTCCATTATATTCATATGCCACAAATGTTTAATCAACTCACCAATTAATGGGTGTATAATTTATTTCTTGTCCTTTATTTATATATGGGGTGATTTTCCTCTATCCTTGTTTCTTTCAGATACATGACAAATAATATTAATATCTAACCCTAAACTTCTTCCTAACATCCCTATTTCTGACAAGAATAACACCGTCATTCTAGTCATCTATCAGTTATCAAACTTCAGAACTGCAAAGTCATTCTGTGGTCAGCAGTCTCCTTCACCCTCATGTGTAATTAGTTCCCTAGTCTTACTGGTTCAATCAATCAACCAACAACTGTTTATTAAATACCTACTAAATGGCAAGCTTTGCTCTAAGCGATGGAGATAGAGACATCTACTTATATAAATACTTCACAGTCAAACACTTATAAAGTATAGTTAATTTCTGCATATCTATAAATAAAATGAATAATGTATAGAGAAGTAGATGATAGAAATTGATGATAGATGGAGAGATAGATTAGATAGACAGACAAATAAACAGAAAGATAGATAGATAGATAAGACAGATAGTTAAACAGATAGACAGACAGTTAGATACTAGCAGCTAGTGCAATCAGGAAAAGCTTTATGTAGGAAATGTTACTTGAAGTGAATCTTGAAGAAAAATTGGCTTCCTACATAGAGATGATAATTGGAAAATGGCTCTCACATTCTTTCCCTTTTCCCCACTTATACAAATATTACATTAGTTCAGAAGCTCATTGTCTTTCATCTGGTCTATTAAAAAGGCTAAATGTGACCATATTGAACTCTGGTATTAAATAAGTACTTAAATAACAGTAATTCAAATGAATACTATGTCTTCCATAATAGAATAGAATATAGATAAAAAGAATATTTATGTTCTCCATTTTCACTCAAAGTTTTGTTGTCTAGTGGACTACTTAATGACAAATTGTAAGATAAATTTAATGGGCAATTTATAAGAATTCTAATTAAATGCCATTAACAAAACCCTTAATAATAACAGAATAGTTCAACCTTCCATAGATTGATAAGGAAGTAAAAGGGAGACTCTAAGAGACATTGATAGTTTGCAATTGTGGAAAATACACTCCAAAAAAAGAACTATCTAAAATTATCCTGTGGGAACTGCTTGACTTCAAATTTCACTTGAAAACTTTAGTTATTAAAATTATTGTTAATTGAGGGACAATTCAAGACATAATATATGAAATAGAAAAAATATATCAAGGAAAAATAAATAAGAAAAATCAAGAATTCTGCTTTCATTGTGAGGAAAATACCTAAATTACAATATTTTAAACCAAGAAATATCAAGTAAAATTTATATTTCACAGTGCTCAACATATTTTATAAATCGTTCCTTCCATAACAGACAATGCAAAATATATAGTAGTGTGATATTTAACTACAAAAGACTGGTTGAGAAAAGAGCTAAAGTTGTTTAACTTGCAAAAAATAAGTAATCCCTAAAGAGCATTTAAAATGTAGTGGGCTTACAAGGACTCTGAGTACATATGTTCCAGAAGATATTTCAAGGTGTACAGGCATATAAATCTCTCCTAACAACAGGTTTTGTTCTGAATATGTGACTCACCAAACTCAATGAAAATTAAAGTTGAATTCGAGAATTTGCTCTCCAACTAGCTTCTCCTTATACCAATATTTAGATGCATTGGAATGGAGGGTAATGTCTGCAGCCTAACTAAATGAATTTATTCATGAGAGAAAAAACCTTCCTTTTATCCCAGTACTCCTTGAAAGGTATCCTCACATTGGTAATAGCAATATATTTTTCTTGGATCCTTGTAAGCTAGATGAAAACTGCAATCAGTACTGTTCTTCATGAGTTGACTGGCATCATCTCACTTTGTTGATAAAAGCCAATTTTGGGGCAGCCGGGTAGCTCAGTGGAGTGAGAGTCAGGCCTAGAGACAGGAGGTCCTGGGTTCAAACCCGGCCTCAGCCACTTCCCAGCTGTGTGACCCTGGGCAAGTCACTTGACCCCCATTGCCCACCCTTACCACTCTTCCACCTATGAGACAATACACCAAAGTTAAGGGTCTAAAAAAAAAAGCCAATTTACTGACCTATGCAATTCAAAGCTAACTCTAATCCTAAAGGACAAGGATATTAAGAAATTATTCCAAATCTATATAAAGTTATAGCATGCTACAGAAAATAAAAATTGCAAACATAAAAAGCCATACATTCATAGTATTAATATGGTAGATTCATTTCCATTCATGCTTTCTCTGTATTCTATCTTGTATTCATATTGTTTGTGGTAATATTTATTGGATTTAAATTTTTTATGTTTTGTAGTTTTTAAAATATGTTTGCTCATCATATCTTTGTATCCCTTTAGTAACCACATTAGAATTATTGGATTACAAGTCACAAAAGTGTTGGGAATCAACTTCTGCAAAATGTAAAAGGACAGGATTAAATCCTATCTAGCCAAAAATCAATTAAAAATGAAACGTTCATTTAAAAAATGCTTTTGCAAATTTTTAAGGGTTCTGGCTAATTTTTAAAAAGAACTTAGAATAATTTTTTTTATTTTTTTACATTTTTTTTATTTTGAATATTTCCCATGGTTACATGTCTCATGTTCTTTCCCTCTCCCCCAAAACCCCCACACCCCTATAGCCAATGCACAATTCCACTGGGTTGTTACATGTATCATTGATTAAGACCTAATTCCATATTATTGAAAGTTGGGCTAGAGTTATCTTTTAGCATCTATATCCCCAATAATATCCCCATCAGCCCATGTATTCAAACAGTTGTTTTTCTTCTGTTTTTCTACTCCCACAGATCTTCCTCTGAATGTGGCTAGTTTTCTTTCTCATAAGTTCCTCAGCATTCCTCTGAATCCTTACATTGCTACTAGTAGAGAAGTCCATTATCTTAGATTGTACCACAGTATATCAGTCTCTTTATACAACGTTCTCATGGATCTGTTCCTTTCACTCTGCAACAATTCCTAAAGATCATTCCAGTTCACATGGAATTCCTTCAGTTCATTATTCCGTTGAGCAAAATAGTATTCCATCACCAAGAAATACCACAATTTGTTCAGCCATTCTCCAATCGAAGGACATTCCCTCATTTTCCAATTTTTTGCCACCACAAAGAGGTCGGCTATAAATATCTTTGTACGTCTTTTTCCTTATTATTTCTTTGGAGTATAAATCAGTGCTATGGCTGGATCAAAAGGCAAATAGTCTTTTAAAGCCCTTTGGGCATAGTTCCAAATTGCCTTCCAGAATGTTTGGATGAATTCACAACTCTACCAGCAATGCATTAATGTCTCAATTTTGCCATATCTCTTCCAACATTCGCCACTTTCCTTTGTGATCATGTTAGCTAATCTGCTAGGTGTTAGGTGGTACCTCAGAGTTGTTTTGATCTGCATTTCTCTAATTATAAGAGATATAGAACACTTTTTCATGTGTTTGTTGATAGTTTTAATTTATTTATCTGAAAATTGCCTATTCATGTCCCTTGCCAATTTATCAAGTAGGGAACGGCTTGATTTTTTGTACAACTGATTTACCTCATATATTTGACTAATTAGGCCTTTGTCAGAGTTTTTGGTTATAAAGATTTTTTTCCAATTTGTTGCTTCCCTTCTCATTTTGGTTGCATTGGTTTTGTTTGTATAAAAACTTTTTAGTTTAATGTAATAAAATTATTTATTTTACATTTTGTAATTTTTTCTAACTCTTGCTTGGTTTTAAAATCTTTCCTTTCCCAGAGATCCGACAAGTATAATATTCTGTGCTCACCTAATTTACTTATATTTTCCTTCTTTATATTCAAGTCATTTACCCATTCTGAGTTTATCTTGATATAAGGTGTGAGATGATGATCTATGCCCAATCTCTACCATATTGTTTTCCAATTTTCCCAGCAGTTTTTGTCAAATAGTGGGGTTTTGTCCCAAAAGCTAGATTATTTGGTTTCATCATAGACTGTCTTGCTGAGGTCGCTTACCCCAAGTCTATTCCACTTATCCTCCCTTCTGTCTCTTAGCCACTATCATATTGTTTCGATGACTACTGCTTTATAGTACAGTTTAAGATCTGGTACTGCTAGGCCACTTTCCTTCATATTATT
This sequence comes from Gracilinanus agilis, assembly GCF_016433145.1. NCBI lineage: Eukaryota > Metazoa > Chordata > Mammalia > Didelphimorphia > Didelphidae > Gracilinanus > Gracilinanus agilis. The sequence continues at coordinate 534,350,958 of NC_058132.1, forward strand.
TCCCTTGATATACTTGGTCTTTTGTTCTTCCAAATGAATTTTGTTATAGCTTTTTCTAATTCAGTAAAAAAAAATTTGGTAGTTTAATAGGTAGAGCACTAAATAAGTAAATTAATTTGGGTAGGATGGTCATTTTTATTATATTAGCTCATCCTACCCATGAGCAATGAATGTTTTTCCAATTATTTAGATCTAGTTTTAATTGTATGGAAAGGGTTTCGTAGTTCTGTTCGTATAATTCCTGTGTTTGTTTGGCAGATAGATTCCTAAGCATTTTATATTGTTTAGGGTGATTTTAAATGGAATTTCTCTCTCTAACTCTTGCTGCTGTGATTTGTTGGAAATAGATATAAATGCTGATGATTTATGTGCATTTATTTTGTATCCTGCAACTTTGCTAAAGTGGTTGATTATTTCCACTAGCTTTTTAGTTGATTCTCTAGGATTTTTAAGTAGACCGTCATATCATCTGCAAAGAGTGACAGCTTGATCTCCTCACTGCCTATTTTAATACCTTCAATTTCATTTTCTTCTCTAATTGCTACTGATAGTGTTTCTAGTACAATGTTAAATAATAGAGGTGATAATGGGCATCCTTGATCTTATTGGGAATGCTTCTAATTCATCCCAGTTGCAGATGATATTTGTTGATGGCTTTAGATATATACTATTCATTATTTATAGGAAATTCCCTTCTATTCCTATGCTTTCTAGTGTTTTCAGTAGGAATGGGTATTATATTATGTCAAAGACTTTTTCAGCATCTATTGAGATAATCATGTGTTTTTTGTTGGTTTACTTATTGATATGGTCAATTATGGTTTTCCTAATATTGAACCATCCTTGTATTCCTGGTATAAATCCTACCTGATCATAATGAATAACCCTTGTGATCACTTGCTGGAGATTTTTAATTAGATTGACCAGTACTTTGTCAATTTTATTTGTTTTTTTCAACGTACCAGCTTCTAATCTTATTTATTAATTCAATAGTTCTTTTACTTTCAATTTTATTAATTTCTCCTTTAATTTTTATAATCTCTAGTATTTAACTGGGGATTTTTTATTTGTTTGCTTTGTAGTTTTTTGATTTGCATGTCAAGTTCATTGATCTTTTCCCTCCCTAATTTGTTAATACATGCACTCAAAGATATAAATTTCCCCTTGAGTACTGCTTTAGCTGCATCCCAAAGATTTTGGTAGGAAATCTCATCATTGTCATTCTCTTCTATGAAATTATTGATTGTTTCTATTATTTGTTCTTTAACTGATTTTGGAGAGTCATATTATTTAATTTCCAATTAATCTTTGATTTGCCTATGCATGTGCTCTTACTAATTATTATGTTTATTGCATTATGATGTTAAAAGGTTACATTTATTATTTCTGCTCTTTCCATTTAGTCCTGAACTTTTCTGTGCAAATACTTGGAAATCTTCTATCTTGTTGAAAGCTCATTCTTTCTTTTGGAAGTATATAGTCAGTTTGGATGGGTAGGTAATCCTTGGTTGTAGCCTCAATTCTCTTGCTCTTCTGAATATCATATTCTAAGCATTGAAGTCATTTAGTGTGTAGGGTGCCAGATCCTGTGTAATCCTTATTGGTGTTCCTTGATATCTGAATTGTCTCTTTCTGGCTTCTTGTAATATTTCTCCCTAACTTGGAAACTCTTGAATTTGCCAATTATATTCCTGGGGGTTGACTTTTGAGGGTTTAGTGTAGAGGGTGACCTATTGATCCTTTCAATGTCTATTTTATCCTCTTTTTGAAGAACATCAGGGCAGTTTTCTTGGATAATTTCTTGTAGTATGGTCTCCAAATTTCTATTAATTTCTGATTTTTCAAGAAGACCAATGATTCTCAAATTGTCTCTTCTAGGCCTGTTTTCTTAATCTGTCATTCTCAATGAAATATTTCATATTTCCTTCTATTTTATCATTTTCTGAGTTTGCTTTATTAGTTCTTACTGTCTTGCAAGATCATTGGCTTCTACTTGCCCAATTCTGGTCTTTAGAGACTGGTTTTCTGCTAAAACCTTTTGATTTTCCTTTTTGATTTGGTCTATCCTGTTTTTCATGGTTTCCTGCTATTTAATTTGGGTCTCTAATTTGCTTATCCTTTCATTTGATTTTGGGGCATCTTTCTCCAATTTGGAGTTTATGTCTTTTAAACTGTTAATTTTCCTTTTGAGCTATTTCCCACTTTTCTTGCCAAATCTCTTCCATCTTTCTCATGATCTCAGGTTTGAACTCTTCAAGAGCTTGTGACCAATTTTCATTTTGGGGAGAAGGTTTGGATGTGTTTACTTGTTTGTCCTCCTCTGCTATCTGCTCTATTGTCAGGATTTTTTCTGTGTAAAAGTTATAGAGTGTTAATGATTAGTTCTTTGGCATTGCTTGCCATTATTATGCTATTTTTTCTGTCTCAATCAGAAGCCTGGGTGAGGTGAGCAGTCTATCTGTATAAAGAGCTGTGGAGCAGTTTTTGAGTTAGGCTACTTTAGGAGCCACAGCACAATGCCTCCCCTCTCAGCTATATCCTCGTACCCAAAGAGTATCTGTACTCTTTAGGCTCCTGGGGTCTCAAATCTAGCTGTTCTCAAGGTCAAGCCTCTTGGAGGTCCCAGTCAACTTCCAGGACTCCAGATATTGCCCCACACTTGCTCCTCTGCCCAAGACTCCTTTACAAGTCTCAGTACGTGCTGCTTCCACTGTCTTTCACCCCAAAGCTCTAAGTCTGCACCCAAGGTCTTCCCTCAAGGTCCAAGTTCAAAGTCCATGTTCTTTAGCCTCTTGGGGTCTTAAATCTTGTTGCTCTGAAGAGCAAGCCCCTGGTGATCCCAGTTAGCTGCTGAGAACTTAGTGAATGCCCCACGCTTGCTCTAAGTCTTGTCCTCTGGCATTGGCATTGTAGGTGGGGTGGAGGAGGTTTGATCAGCTTGCTTTTTATTGGGAGCTATTTCACCCCCTTATAGCATGGAAATGCCCAAATCCCACCTACATTCAATGCTCAGCCCTATTGTGGGGTTCGTTCCATTGAATTTGTTTTTTGTGTCCTTTTGAGTTATCATGTATGGGTCAATTAGGAAAGTTAAGTGCACCCTCTTCTACTCTGTAGCCATCTTAACCCAGAACTCCACAGAATATAAATTTTTAAAAACAGATTTGAATCAGTAGGGACTGATAACCTTAGAAAGTGAAAATTAATATTTTTATACTAGTCCACAACTATGCCACTCTGAATGTGCCAATTCTAATCTTATCTTGAGAAATAAGCAGTCAGATTTTATTAATATTTTTATAGAAAAATGCCCAAGATTATCAGATGGTATAGGTTTAAGAGGCAGATAATTTAGAGTAGTAGAGACATAACTAGCCTTAAAGTCACCTAAGTCCTCTTTGGCATCTTCAAATCCCATACTGAATGTGTCACCTTGGACAAGTCAAATAACTACTTACTTCCCAGACAAATCTCAAAGCCCATAGGTTGATGAACAGTTGTATATTTCAAATTCCTTGGAAAGGAGTATTCTCATTAGTGTTCTGATAAAAAGTTACAGATCTAGAGAATTAAACAAAAGCTAGAAACAATAACTCTTTTTAAAATCTCTGAAATTGAAAGAATATATTAGGTAAATATATTAGGCATAAAAAAGGTGTAGAAGAAGTCTTCTGATTAGAAAAGTGGAAACCCAAGGAAATATAGTACATATTTTTAATATATATATATATATACATTACATATGAACAGAACATGGTTCAGCAAACTATAGCCAAAGGTTCAAATCTAGTGTCCTGCTGTCTCTTTTTGTATAACCTCTAAGTTAAGAATGATTTACTTTACATATTTAAATATAATACAACTTTATTTAAAAAGATAAAAAAGAGTCTAAATATAGATTTTACCTTTTTTTACCTGTCAGATCTATAAGTAAGGGAAGAGTTAGGACAAAAACAAAACAAAAGATAAAAATGAGCATTATGAGAAGTGAAATAGATAACATCTTAAATTTAAAAGGTTTTCCACAAAAAAAGCAATACAACCAAGATTAAAAGGCAGACAACAAATTGAGAAGAAATCATAGCAAGTCTCTCTGACTAGGCTTTATTTCTCAAATATACAGCACTGAGTCGAATCTAAACAAATACAAGAGATTTCCCAATTTTCCAATGGTCAAAATATATGAACACGCAATTCTCAGATGGAGAAATTAAAAATATCTTTTAGCCATCTGAAAAAAGCTCCAAATTATTATTAGTTAGAGTAATGCAAATTAAAACAACTCAGAGGTACTACCTTATACAGATAGGATTGGCTAACATGATTAAATAGGAAAATAATAAATATTGGAGAGGATCTGGAAAAATAGAGTTAACTGATAGACTGCTGGTGGAGCTACAAACCAATACAACCATTCTGAAGAGCAAACAGAAACCATGCCCAAAGCACTATCAAATCTTTGACCCAGCACTAGCACTACCAGATCTGTATCCCAAAGAAATTTAAAGATAGGAGAAAAGAACCTACTATTACAAACAATATTTATAGCAGTTCTCTTTGTGGTGGCAAATAACTGGAAACTAAAGGAATGACTATCAATTGGAGAATGACTGAACAAGTTGTGGTATATGCATGTTAATTAGAATCCTATTGTGCCATAAGAAATGACAAATAAGATGAACACAAAAAAATCTGGAAAGACTTATATGAAGTAGTGCAAATTGAAGTGAGCAAAATGAGGAGAATGTTGCCCATAGTAATAAGAATAATGTATGAGGATCAGCTGGGAATGACTTAATTATTATCAACAAGGCAAGAATGGGGGATCTCAAAGAGATTCATAACAAAAAAAAATTATATTCATTGCTATTGAAGGAACAGATTGAGTATACAAGCAAATTGAAACATACCATTCTTTACTCAACTTCCTCCATGAATTTTTGTCTATAATAAGCTATATGTGTCTTGCTTCAATTCACAATATGATGAATACTGAAACACATAATATATAATAGACATTGTAAAGTTGGAAGATCTTGAACCCCTGAAACTACATTACCTAAACTCTCTTTCGCCATATCCACAATTCCCTTTGCATTGTGTATACACAAGTGATGAAGCTGTCAGTATTTAATTTGGGTTTGCTCCACCATGCCCTCTCTCTCTGGCATTTGGATGGTGTGGTGAGCAGTGCTAGTGGGGCAAGCCACTTTGGGGTGAGTGGGAAAGGTTCCCTGCATTTCTCTAGCTCTCTAATTTAATATTAATAAATCCTTATAAATATCATATTTTGGAGGCACTGAATATTAATTTTAAAACCCACAGTTGGTGACTTTACAAAGGGATTTCAGAAACTAACCTCAGATCCCCTGCCGAACTAGTTCCCAGCTTGCACACTAAGCCTCCATCAGGGCTTTTCTGGAGCACCCTGCTTTTACTGCTGGGCAGCCCAGCCACACCCTGTCCCTCCCAACCCCACTGCAGCCATTTTCTGCCACTTTTAAACCTTTTCAGGTGAGCTTCTAAGGGCTGCACCCGGCTTGGGGACTTTTTAGCGGCTTCCTCTTTTTCACTGCCACTGTTCTGTGGCTGCTCAGAGCTGCACCACACTCCTGCTGAGGCTGACGTTTCTTCTGCCTTTTAAACCTTTGCAGGTGAGCCCAGCAACGTACCCAGCTTGGGGGCCCCCTGCTGCCTCCCATCTCTTCCCTGATCTCTTCTTTTCCCTCCCAATGCCTCCCACATGCCCTTCCCCCTCCCTCAATCCTTGTGCTGGGCTGCCTTCATCACAGCCAGAGGAGGGTCGTGGCTGTGCCCTGGCAGATGCTGCTGACTGAGTTTGAGAGCCTCCCTCTGCCTTCAGCCTGCTTCTGCAGCCACAAAGGTGGCCAAATAGAGAGACCTGGAAGCACGGGCCGCCCCCCTGCCACCCCACTCCAAAGCCTGGCCCACTCAGCTCCCCCTGAACTAGCTGCCACCTCCCACTGGTTCCGCTGCCCGCTTGCGCTGAGCTGCTGCTTCTACAGCTGCCACTGCAGTCACCATCCCTGCCACAGCTTCTGTGACTGGTAAGTTAAAAAGACTACCTCTCCCTCTCCCTTTTCCAGTCCCAGCCTCAGCTCCAGTGCAAGGGGGAGTCTCCTTTTCATTGCAGGAGTCCCTTACCTATGCTGAGCTATTTGCCTTGGCATGGGGAGGTCCTGACTTTTTTCACCCACCCTAGCCTGCATACTAGCTCCCTCCCTACCCCAACTTGGGTTTCAGAAAGCAAGGTAACTGCTTCAACTCCCAGTTTCCAGCTGCAAGGGCTTTTAGACCCCTTAGCACAACCTGCCCTGTTTTGTAGCCATATCCTCCATTTTGGTTCGTGGAAAACACAATCATGCCATTTACTCCCACCCCCTACCCTAACCATGACCCTTATCCTTCTCTGTTTTAGTGTGGCCACTTAGCCACCAGAGGTCAGTAGTGACCACTCAGAAAAAAAAGTTTTTTTTCCCTTTTTCCTTTCCCCTTGTTCCTGCTGAGCCATAGTGGGTGTTTTTCTGCCACAAGAGGGCAGCAACAACCAACAAATAAATAAATAAATAAATAAATGCATTAAAATAATAATAATTTAATAATAATAATAAACAATTATAAAGTGTATTATAAAGTATAATATATTATATAATATAAATGAATAAATTATAATTATTTTTGCAAATAAAATCCAACAAAATCATATAACATCTTATAAAATAAAATAAAGCAATATAAAACACCCTTTAGCCTGCCCCTACCCCAAATAAATAAATAAATAAATAAATAACCACATCAATAAACAAATCAATATATACATTGAAAATTATTCTCTTTTCCACTTCCCTTCAATCTACGTTTTTGATTACAATGCTCAGCAGTATAAATAAACTCTATATATAGATAATAAATAAAGTCTACAAGACACTCTTGTGGTTTTTACCCAATTCAGAACTTATAGGGTTCCAGATTGCCTCCTTCTTCCTGGGTGGCTTGGAATTCTCTTTTTTCATTGGACTAGTAGGTCACGACAAGTTTCACAAAGGAGAATGCAGGCCGACATGCAAATTCAATTGAACCAGGTCATGGATTACTTACACAGTCAAATGACAAAGGAAGATTATTGCCAAAACATGTCTGATTTTTATAAACCTGTTTCCCCTGAAATAGAGATGAAGGCCCCTCTACTATAATCTCAGGTGCAGAACCTCCTCTCTCGTATTCTGAACTACCTTGCTCGTGCTCTGAAACTCCTGGCTAACCTTACCTGCCCACAGTCAACTTCTCAGAAACCACAACCATTAAATGATTCCTGTGAAGGCCTTTTCCCCTTAAAGGAAGTGTCTACAATAGGACATGATGGAGATATGGTTACATTGAAACAAAATAAGTCTTTCATGCCTCAGGATATAAAGGAATTAAAATGAGATTGTCCCAGTTACAAGGAAGAACCCATAGCAGCAATAAAATAGTTTAATGGCTATGTTTCAAAAGAAACTAAACTCTTTAAATGATAAAATCGATAAACAACAAAAAGGGCATGATACTCAACCACTGGCAATTGCCCCTCTCCAAGATTCTATCAGTCCCTTCTATGACACTTCTGTGTAAAAACGGGTTACATAATGATGAACTGTAGGCATTGGAAATAAGCAATTAGAAATAACTTTGGAAATTACAACTTTAGAAATAATAACAATTATGGAAGTAATAGTTACAATAATGATTTCAGGAATCACAACTTTAGGACTAATAACAAATCTAGGAATATGGATCAGGCAATTGATAACTCATACAAATGACTCCACAGAAGTATATCTTGAGTGAAGCTCATCCTGAACCACCCAGGGTGCTATTGCCCCTCAAGGGGGAGCCCAAGGAACTACTCAAAGATTATGAAGTTGTACTGGGGTGGGGGGCACAAGAATCAAAGGATACAGCCTTTGATTTTTCCAGACCCTGATGCATTACTACCCTTTGTTCCCATCCACTGCTCCCCCATACTGATGAGCCCCATGTAACATTAAATGTTGGTAACACCTATTATGACTGTCTTCTGGACACTGGAGCTTCCAAGTCTGTCTTGAATAGTACACCTGACCCATATTGTAATTCCATAGGATCAGTAAATGTAGTGGGGTATCGGGAACACCCCTAAAAGTTCAAAAACTTTCTCCTAGGATTGTGTCCATAGTACCCCTGAATGTGGAGCACTCTTCCCTCTTGATGCCTGGCTCCCCTACAAATTTACTGGGGAGATCTTTTATGCAAGCTTAGAGCCACAATAACTTGCTCTCCAGATGGCTCTATGTCACTGGAATTGCCTGCAGAATCCTTAACTTTGCTCCATGTACTTCTTTCATATAATCATGAGATGAAGGAGTCTCCCACTTTTAAAATCCGAACTGATATACCTAAGTCTCTGGGCCAAATCGCCTTCAGATGTTTGCCTACTTAAATTGGCTGTCCCTGCCCTAATTATAACTAAATCTAGCCTACCCCCTTCCATTCCTCAGTATCCTCTCCTGAAGGAGACAATAGAGGGCATTACCCCAGTTAAAAATTCACTAATTGACCAAGGCATCATAATTCCCTGTAAATCTGAATATAATACACCCATCCTGCCTGTTAAAAAGCCAAAATTAGGGCCCAATGGCAAGCACCTCTATCGATTCATCCAGGATTTGAGACCGTGAAAACCCTATAGTTTCCAACATAAATATGATCATTTCTTCTATTCTTAGCACAGCTACATACTTTACAATAGTAGACTTGTGCTCAGCCTTCTTTTCCATATCTATACATGAGGATTTGTGTTATTTAGAATTTCTGGGTTTAAATTTAGAAGTATTAAGCCTCAAGATATGTAGATATATGACAAACTTCCTGTGGACATGTAGGGGACTTTGAGACTACATTTTCCATGATCCAATGGATTTCCAGTTTCTGACGTGATAATGTCAAACAACTTGGGCTCGCTCTTTTTTTCCTTACAAAGCAGACAAGATGATTAGGAGGTATGGACTAGCGGGCAGTTTGAATAAATCTTAGCCAGCGTGTGGTCTGATTTTATTCTATCAACATGGGCCTAAATAAAATATTACTTTTCCTCATAATATCAACCTTCAGCATTTTTAAAAATAGCAGTTTGGCAAACCACGTGAAAAACCTGACCCTCAATTTTTTAGATAGCCTACCAAGCCACGCAACTCTGAGACACCTCCGGATCATCCTCTGAGCCTCAGAGCTGCTCTTTTTCCCCTCTTGCTCCTTTCCCTGTTCTTCCCAGCCTTAAGGCTGCTTTTCAGGGAAAATAGATAATGGTTTTAATTGCTGCTGGGCTGTGAGTTCTTTTGCCAAGTGCCCAGGTCCTGGTGGCCCCTACCCACATTGTTAGAATGCTGGTTTCCTGCTGCTGCCTCTGCCAATTTTCCTGACTCCTGATCCTAGCCTCTGCTTTTCCTGTGGCTGCTCTGCAGTTCCTGACTTGCGGCTGCTTCTGCTTTTGAGAATCCCATGCGCTTGAACACCAACACTGCTCCCAAGACTGCTTCTGCCTGCCCTCCCCTAAGACTGCTGACTGCTGCTTAAGATTTGGCAAGTATGGCCCCCTGCCTTTAACCTAAAAGACACTTTTACTCCACTTTCGCCCTCCACATGGCACTCCCCCCCTCCACACACAAGCCCTCCACGTCGGTTTTCTATAACCAAAACTAAGCTTTTCCCTAGCTCTGCTAGCTTTTATTCTTCAATTGGGCCACAAGGCCTATTTCAAACTTTCTTGAGATTATTAAACTGAAACTCAGGGGAAGAAATTCACCCCATTACTGCTCAGGACTTTGAACTATATATCCCTTAAGCTCAGAGCAGAGACTGGTTATTTGGACCTTGAATTTGGACCAGAGATGGATTTTAAAACATCAGAACTGAATGGGTTTTATTTCTGTTTTAAAGAGACTCTATATCTTACTGTATTTTGCTGATTGGTTTTGTGAATTAATATTGTAGTTTTTTATTGATTTTTCATTTGCAATGAATCATTTTAAGCTAATGAAGTTTTGGGCTGCTAGATTAATTCTGTTTATGATTTTATTTTAACTCCCAAATAATGAACAAATCTATTAGAACTGATGAAAGAGGTTTTTTGACTGTATAGCTTATTATCTGTTACTCATATTGTATTTCCTAATTTATTTAAGGTTTTATTTTTTACTGTATCAAAACAATGTTGTTCTATGTACAATTTATGAACATCTTACATATTTTAAAGTTGTAAATTGCCTTATGTATACTGGATTTGCCATCTCACCTATATGAGCACATGCCTTAAGTTTTTATTCTATCTTGATAATTGTGTACAAGCTTGGAGATATTGATGACTTGAGGACTTAAAGTGTAATTTTATAAGAGGTTTTAAATTTTACTTTGGATCCTAGTCCCTTCTGTATAAATGATAAGGTTTTGTGTATTTATATTAAAGAATTGTTTGTCTTAAAGGATGAGGTTTTATATATTTTATTGTGAAGAATTGTTGACACATTTTTTTAATGGGAAGCCAGAAGAGCTTCTGTATGAGTGATGTTAGTCTCTATATTTTAGCCTGCTTTTATCAGAAGGGTCTAGAATTCTTAAGGATAATTTAGACCCGGAAGGATTTTTTTTATCAGAATTTTTTTTAGATTCTACCCTACAATTGCTATGGAGGCAGTAACAGAGTTTGTTGAGAAGATATCTTAGCCAAGTTTTGAATTTGTAACAAGTATACAATTTTTTTTAAACATAATAGCAAGTGATTATAAAATGAGTAGTTTATTATTGTTTTAAAATGTGTTATTAGAAATTATGATACTTTATTTGAATGTGCATTGTGAATCTGCTATTTTGTAAAACCCATTTACACTCACAGCTCATGCAAAGGCTTAACAGGAAATGAATCACATATTTGGGTAAAAAACCCTTCACTAGTTATAAGCTATTTATTTTTTGATTTTTAAAACATCCTTTTATTTTTCTTCCTTACATGTGCAATGCAATATGTATTCCTTTCCCTCAAATTTTTTTTATCCTTGAGAGCATTGTATTTTTTCCTCTGAATTTATTTTTCATTTCCTTATTGCCTTTCCTTTTAAATTTTTTTTAATTAGAGCAACTGATTTTTTCCCTTTTTTCTCATCTTGTACTGGAAGTACATATATAATCATTATTTATCCTTTTTTTTTATTTTACAGTGATATAAGCTGAATACAAATATATATTTACTATAATATTAATGCATACCTGAAAAGCCTGAGACTATGGTAACCTGCCAATTATTGGTAAATATTATGGGACTGTGATTTAATGTCTCTGTCTGATTCCAGGAGAAGTGCTAAAAAGAGCCACGAGGTCATGGAGACTGACTAAGAATCTGCAAAGTACCAAGGAGCAAAAGGCCATGCGAATCATGGATTGCAGAAGTTCTATGCCAATACTGAAGGGCTTGAAACTGGGGTTTTGGAGTCAGCTTTTCTAATGCTTAGAGGCTCAGACTCCCCATTAACTTAAATTCCTAGTGAAGCACCTAAGATTGGTTATAATTATTGGCTCATTCCCTGAGAAGTTGAAGGCAATCAGACCTGAGAAAGGCATTCACCGTATTTCTCTTATATGGAGAATGGCAACTTTCTGTAGTCAATTGGCTCCTGAATGGGTAATGGCAAACTGCTTAAATCACTTTAATTGGGCCTTAATTCAAAGGCCTATTATAAGTTTATTTTTCCTTACATTTTTTGCTCATATTACATTTCATTCACAAGTTAATTTTTTTCTTCTTTATTTGAATTTTATTCTTTTTTTTATTATTTCTTTTGCCAATTGATTTCATACAACCCTGTGACTCAGCCATGCATCTTTAGCTGACCTGAGGTACCCTCTTCAGGGGAGAAATGTGTTATTTAGAATTTTCCTCAGGGCTGTGTGTGTTAAGTTTTTATAATCATAATATCTGAATTTTAATCTATAATGCAAGGTAATTTTAACTCCTTTAGGAGTAATCCCAGGGGGTAATATATTAATTCTCAGAAGGGAATTTATGTTTTATAATCTATAATCTAAAGTTTAAGTTCTTTGAGTGTAATTTTAGGATAGGGATTGTGCTATCTCCCCACACCATGAAGATGCCTGAAGAGCCTTCACTGGATCGTGAAGATCCAAATTTGAACTTTGGGGTGCAGTTGATTCGAACTGTGGGGAGTTGAATGAGTTGAATGCATTTGTTTTGAATGTGCACTCTTATGCCAATAGGGGACTGCCCCAAATTGGCTTTTTGTCAATGAGGCTAGTTTTTATTGACTTTTCTTTTATCCCCAATTTTCTATAATTTAGAAGTTAACTATGATTTAAGATCCACCAAAAAAGACCAGTCTTTTTCACCAGATCTCAGAGGGGTAATGTGTTATTTAGAATTTCTGGGGTTCTATTTAGAAGTATTAAGCCTCAAGATATGTAGACATATGACAATTATATATGGCAATATGACTATTGATGTGGACATGTGGGGGACTTTGAGACTACATTTTCCATGATCCAATGGATTTCCAGTTTCTGACATGATGATGTCAAACAACTTGGGCTCGCTCTTTTTTTCCTTACAAAGCAGACAAGATGATAGTAGTTATGGTCTAGCGGGCAGTTTGAATAGATGTTAGCCAGGCGAGTGGTCTGATTTTATTCTATCAACATGTGCCTAAATAAAATATTACTTTTCCTCATAATATCAGCCTTCATCATTTTTAAAAATAACAGACTCTGTTAAAAGAGTATGGATAGAGAAGCTTCTGACTTCCGGTTAAGATGGTGGCAGAGTAAGGAGCAGCTGCTCGATCTCTCTTGACCAAAGCATACAGGACCCCTCAAGGGGAAATAAAAACGAGTCCAGAAGAATGAAGGAACCCCACAACAGGGAGCAGCATTGAAGGTACGCAGAATCAGGGCATTTCCACACTATAAAGGGGTGAAACAGCTCTCACTAAAATGCGAGAGGAAGAAGCCCCTCCCCCACCCCCATACCACACACCTTACACAACTCCAACGCACAAGAATGAAAACAGGACTGGGGCAACCAGATAATCACTGGCAGCCCCAGGGCGTGTACCTGTGTGCAGCAAGAGGAGGGACCCCAAGTGGCTGGGGGCCCGCTCAGACTTTCCCCAAGAGTCCACATGGGTGAAGGCACCGCCTCAGGCCATGACAAAGGCCTCTAAAACACGGCCTTTCCCAAGTGCTGAAGGCATCACCTCAGGTGCGAATAAAGATCTCCAGCCCACAGACTTTCACTACCTTCTGCGGAGGTGAAGGCAGTGCCCTAAGAGCATCTGTGCAGGCAAAGGCAGTGCCCTAGGCTTGAATAACTATCTCCAACCCAGGCTTGACCTCCAGTGAGGACCCGGTGCGGACCAGAGTGTGGCAGTGGAAACAGCCCCAAAGACTGCTGAAGGAACCTCGGGCAGAGGGGTAGACTACGAACTACCAGGAGGCCTGACCCCAGGACAAGGAGACCAGAGCCCCCTGGAGCTTGCAAGGCGCAGGCAGACCCTGAGTGCAAAGACAAAGCTGAAAAGGGGCGGGGCTAACAATGGCCAGCAATAAGGAAGTCCAGAAGAAAAATACTATCAAGAGAAACTCTGGAACACTCGACAACTTCTACACAGAGAAAATCAAGACAACAGAGGAGGGAAAACAAAAATCCAAACCTCCCCCAAAAAATGAAAGCTGGTCACAAGCTATGGAAGAGTTTAAAAATAAAATGCTGAGGAAGATGGAAGAAATCTGGCAAGAAAATAACAGTTTAAAAGGCAGAATTTTGCAAACTTGGACTCCATACTTAAAGAAATTATTCAGCAAAATTGCCCTGAAGTTCTACAACAAGAGGGCAATATAGACATTGAAAGGATCCATAGATCACCCTCTACACTGGACCCAGAAAAGACAACACCCAGAAATATAATAGCGAAATTGAAGAGCTTTCAAGTTAAAAAAAAGAAAAAATCTTACAAGAAGCCAGAAAGAGACAATTCAAATATCAAGGAGCACCAATAAGGATCACACAGGATCTGGCAGCCTCAACACTAAAAGACCTCAAGGCTTGGAATACAATATTCAGAAAGGCAAGAGAGCTGGGCCTTCAGCCACGAATCAACTACCCAGCAAAACTAACCATATACTTTCAGGGGAAAGTATGGGCATTCAACAAAATTGAAGAATTCCAAGTTTTTGCACAAAAGAGACAGGGACTAAATGGAAAGTTTGATACTCAACCACAAATATCAAGAGAAAGATGAAAAGATAAATAAGAAACAGAGGGAAAAGAAAGAAAACTCATAGTCTTTTAAGCTTGACTCTTTAAGGGCATAAATAAGATCTAATTATCTTTATTACTAGGTTGAGAAATGCTATGTATAATTCTCTGTAGTAAACTCTATACACTATTATAATATTCACTATTATAGCAACCAGAAGAATAATTCATAGGGAGAGGACAGGATACTAAATGGTCTAAGAAGACACAGGGGGTGTGAAAGAGGGGATCAATAGTAGGGAACACCAAGAAAAATCTGAATAAGAAAAATAAGATATTCTATTACACACAAAGAGGGCATGGGAAGGGGAAGGGATAAATAATAACATAAGAAGGAGAGGAGGAGAGCATAATCAAACTTACTCTCAGTGTGATCAACCCAGAGAAGGAAGAATAGCTTTATTATACATCCGGATAAAAATTCTATCTAACCCTACTGAGAAAGTCAGAAGGAATAAACCAAAGGGAGCAGGGTAGTGGGGAGGCCAAAAAAGGGAGGGGAGAAGAAGGGGGAGGGAATTCATTTTGTCTCTAAAAAACAAAAAGAGGGGAACAACAAGGGAGGGGGCAGAAAGGGAAGTCAATCAAGGGAGGGGATAAGGGATACTGGCCCAAAGCAAACCACTGGTGTAAAAGAAAATAGAGTAATAAGAAGGAGTGGGTCTAGGGGAGGATAAAAAATGTCAGTGAATACACAACTAACAATTGTAACACTGAATGTGAACGGGATGAACTCATTCATAAAACGGAAACAAATAGCAGAGTGGATCAGAAACCAAAATCCTACCATAGGTTGTCTACAAGAAACACATATGAGGCGGGTAGACACACACAAGTTCAAGGTTAAGGGTATGAGCAAAATCTTTTGGGCATCAAATGAGAAAAAGAAGGCAGGAGTAGCTATCATGATCTCTGACAAAGCCAAAGTAAAAATAGATATGATTAAAAAAGACAGGGAAGGTCATTACATCCTGATTAAAGGCAGTATAAACAATGAGGAAATAACACTGCTCAATATTTATGCACCAAGTGGCATAGAATCCAAATTCATAAAAGAGAAACTGGCAGAGCTCAAGAACGAAATAGATAGTAAAACCATAATAGTGGGAGATCTAAATATTCCTCCTTCAGATCTAGATAAATCAAACCAAAAAATAAATAAGAAAGAGGTAAGAGAGATGAATGAAGTCCTAGAAAAATTAGATTTAATTGATATATGGAGAAAAATAAATAGGGACAAAAAGGAATACACCTTCTTTTCAGCTGCACATGGTACATTTACAAAGATTGACCATGTAATAGGGCATAAAGTCATGGCAAACAAATGTAAAAGAGCAGATATAATAAATGTAACCTTCTCAGATCATAATGCAATAAAAATTATAATCAGTAAGGGCACCTGGACAGGAAAATAAAAACCAATTGGAAATTAAACAATATGATTCTCCAAAACCAAATTGTCAAAGAAGAAATCATAGAAACAATCAACAATTTCATTGAAGAGAATGACAATGATGAAACATCCTACCAAACTCTGTGGGATGCAGCCAAGGCAGTACTCAGGGGGAAATTTATATCCTTGAGTGCATATATTAACAAATTAAGAAGGGCAGAGATTAATGAATTGGGCATGCAACTCAAAAAATTACAAAGCGAGCAAATAAAAAACCCCCAGATGAAAACTAAATTAGAAATACGAAAAATTAAGGGAGAAATTAATAAAATCGAAAGTAAAAGAACTATTGAATTAATAAATAAGACTAGAAGCTGGTATTTTGAAAAAAACAGGTAAAATAGACAAAGTACTAGTCAATCTAATAAGAAAAAGGAAAGAAGAAAACCAAATTGACAGTATTAGAGATGAAAAGGGAGACCTCACCTATAATGAAGGGGAAATTAAGGCAATCAATAAGAACTATTTCGCCCAATTATATGGCAACAAATATAACAATTTAGGAGATATGGATGAATATTTACAAAAATATAAATTGCCTAGATTAACAGCAGAAGAAATAGAATACCTAAATAATCCCATATCAGAAATAGAAATTGAACAAGCCATTAAAGAACTCCCTAAGAAAAAATCACCAGTGCCTGATGGATTCACAAGTGAATTCTATCAGACATTCAAAGAGCAACTAATCCCAATAATATACAAATTATTTGATATGATAAGCAAAGAAGGAGTCCTACCAAATTCCTTTTATGACACAAATATGGTACTGATTCCAAAGCCAGGTAGACCAAAAACAGAGAAAGAAAACTACAGACCAATCTCCCTAATGAACATAGATGCAAAAATCTTAAATAGAATATTAGCAAAGAGACTCCAGCAAGTAATTAAGAAGATCATCCACCATGATTAGGTGGGATTTATACCAGGAATGCAAGGATGGTTCAACATTAGGAAAACCATCCACATAATTGACCATATCAACAGTCTAACAAACAAAAATCACATGATTATCTCAATAGATGCTGAAAAAGCCTTTGACAAAATACAGCATCCATTCCTATTGAAAACATTGAAAAGTATAGGAAAAGAAGGACCCTTCCTAAAAATAATAAACAATATATACCTAAAACCATCAACAAGCATTATATGCAAGGAGATAAATTAGAAGCCTTCCCAATAAGATCAGGAGTGAAATAAGGATGCCCATTATCACCTCTATTATTCAACATAGTACTAGAAACACTAGCAATAGCAATTAGAGAAGAAAAAGAAACTGAAGGTATCAAAATAGGCAATGAGGAGACTAAGCTATCACTCTTTGCAGATGATATGATGGTATACTTAAAAAATCCTAGAGAATCAACTAAGAGGCTGGTAGAAATAATCAACAACTTTAGCAAAGTGGCAGGATACAAAATAAATGCACATAAATCATCAGCATTTCTATACATTTCCAACACATTAGAACAGCAAGAGGTAGAAAGAGAAACACCATTTAAAACAACCCTAGACAATATAAAATACTTGGGAATCAATCTAACAAAACAAACACAGCTCACAACTACAAAACACTTTCCAAAGAAATAAAACTGGACCTCAACAATTGGAAAGCCATTAACTGTTCATGGGTAGGACAAGCTAACATAATAAAAATGAACATCCTACCCAAATTAATTTACCTATTTAGCGCCATACCTATCAAATTACCAAAAAACTTCTTTACTGAATTTGGAAAAACTATAACAAATTTCATTTGGAATAACAAGAGATCAAGAATATCAAGGGAAATAATGAAAAAAAAATGTGAAGGAAGGGGGCCTAGCAGTACCAGATATCAAACTATACTATAAAGCAGCAGTCATTAAATCAATATGGTACTGGCTAAGAGATAGAAGGGAGGATCAGTGGAATAGACTCGGGGTTAATGATGTCAGCAAGACAGTGTATGATAAACCCAAAGAGCCCAACTTTTGGGACATTAATCCACTATTTGACAAAAAGTGCTGGGAAATTTGGAAAACAATATGGGAGAGATTAGGTCTAGATCAACATCTCACACCTACACCAAGATAAATTCAGAATGGGTGAACAACTTGAATATAAAGAGGGAAACTATAAATAAGTTAAGTGAACACAGAATAGTATACTTGTCAGATCTCTGGGAAAGGAAAGATTTTAAAAGCAAACAAGAGTTAGAGAAAATTACAAAATGTAAATATAATTGTTTTGATTATATTAAGCTAAAAAGCTTTTGTACAAACAAAAACAATGTAGTCAAAATCAGAAGGGAAACAACAAATTGGGAAAAAATCTTTATAACAAAAAACTCTCACAGGGCTCTAATCACTCAAATATAATAGGAGTTAAACCAATTGTATAAAAAATCAAGCCATTCCCCAATTGATAAATGGGCAAGAGACATGAATAGGCAATTTTCAGGTAAAGAAATCCAAAGTATCAAAAAGCACATGAAAAGTGTTCTAAATCTCTAATAATTTGAGAAATGCAAATCAAAACAACTCTGATGTATCACCTCACACCTAGCAGATTGGCTAAAATGAAAGAAGGGGAGAGTAATGAATGTTGGAGGGGATGTGGCAAAATCGGGAAATTAATGCATTGCTGGTGGAGTTGTGAAATGATCCAACCATTCTGGCTGGCAATCTGGAACTATGCCCAAAGGGCTATAAAAGAATGCCTGCCCTTTGATCCAGCTATACCATTGCTGGTTTTGTACCCCAAAGAGATCATAGATAAAGACTTGTATGAAAATATTTATAGCTGCGCTTTTTGTAGTGGCAAAAAACTGGAAAATGAGGGTATGTCCTTCAATTGGGGAATGGCTGAACAAATTGTGGTATATGCGGGTGATGGAATACTATTGTGCTAAAAGGAATAATAAACTGGAGGAATTCCAAGCAAATTGGAGAAACCTCCAGGAAGTGATGCAGAGTGATATGAGCAGAGCCAGAAGAACATTGTACACAGAGACTGATAAACTGTGGTAAAATCGAATGTAATGGGCTCCTGTACCAGGAGCACTGCAATGACACAGGATAGCTCTGAGCGATTTATGGTAAAGATGCTACCCACATTCACAGGAAGGACTGCAGGAGAGGAAACATATAAGATAAATAATTGCTTGAATGCATGGGCTGAGGTGGACATGAATGGGAAATAGACCCTGAACAAGGACACATGTTACAACCAGTGGAAATGTGCATTGGCCATGGGTGGTGGGAGAGAGGGGGGTGAAGTGGAAAGTAGGGGCATAAAGTATGTAAACAGGTTAAAAACGAATATTAATAAATGTCTAATAATAAAAAAAATTTTTTTAAAAAGAGTATGGATAACACCTGGAATAACTACAATTGCCTCCAAAATATGTACAGCTTGTCCTACCTGCCAGGCCTTTAATCAGCACACTTTTCAAGGAAAAGCCTTTGGTGCATATCCTCTAGCAAAAACACTGTTTGAGAATTTACAAATTGATTTTATCTCTATACCAAAAGCTGGACAGTATAAATTTTGTCTGGTCATAGTCAATCAGCTGACTAGGTGGCCTGAAGCATTCCCTACTCCTCAGGCCACAGTGACTTTTGTTGCCAGAGTCCTTTGGAAATAGATTATTCCTTGTTTTGGCCTGCCAGCATGTATTGATTCTGATAAAGGATCCCATTTTACTGACTCAGTCTTATCCCAAATTTATTCATGTTTGGGGATAACTCTTAAATTTTATACACCATATCACTACCAGAGCTCCAGCCAAGTTGAAAGGATGAATAAAGAATTTAAAATTATGATTGGCAAATTGTGCATGGAGACTTATTTAAAATGGCCCAAAATTCTACCTCTGGCCCTATTTTATCTCAGAAGCAGTCCCAGAGGTGATCTACACCATTTGAGATGCTATTTGGACATCCACCTATTCAGGCACAACCATTTACATCTGCCTATACTTCATTGTTAAGAGGGGATACAACCATTGTCACTTATATCAGACAATTACAAACAAAATTGTGAGAACTTCACAACTCTGGAGCTGCTGTTCAAACAGGCCCCTTAGACTTTTCACTTCAGGATTTGAACTCAGGTGATAGTGTGTACATAAAGAATTTCAACATACTGGGTCAACTGAATCTGCTCATGATGGACCATTACAGATCCTATTAACTATACCAACAGCCATTAAAATTGGGGGACCGGACTCATGGATTCATTGCAGTCATGTGAAATGAGTACCCACTATTGATAATGAATAATTCTCTGTACTAATTATAATTACCTATATCTATTATATTTGATTACTGATTGTATTTGACTATTGTGATAAGAATGCTCTATTGCTAGATTTGCACTATTTTGTTGCACTTTATTTGACTGATCCTTTTACTTGAATGATACATATACTACCTCGCAACAGAATATCTATATTAGTGACCTATATTGACCTGATGTGCCTTTCAAAACATTTTGTGCCTTTTGTCATTCCTTTTGTATTTTCTTGAATGTACTATTGCTTTACATACCTCATTTGCACTCACATCACTTTATCTACCTCATTTGCACTCACACTGTGGATCATGGCAAGTTAAAGATGAAATGAATTTTATTTTTGGAAATTAACCTCTATACTTTACCTCTGTGATTGTGAAACTACACATTTTTAATATTTTTTTTGTTTTTTGTTTTTTATTCCTACATGTGCAATACAGTATTTGACTTTTTTCTTTCCTCTCATTTTTTTTAATTTTTACATTTGAAGCATATCACCAGCATTAAATAGATTTTTGACTGTTTTGATTTTTGCAATAAAAATAAGCTAAGATGTCCATTTGTCTAGCATATAAATGCATACCCAAAAGGCTATGGACTATGGAAACCTGCCACTAGTTATTTAATTATTATGAGACTTTTGCCTCGATGAATATGTCTAATCCAAGGAGAATCGGACTACAAAGGAACACAGAAGTTGACCTGCGAAGTGCCAAACAAGCACTAAAAGGAAAAGAGATCAAACCAATCCTACAGGGATTGATGGCATTCTATGCAAAGAGTGCAAAGGCTTGATCATGTGTGAGACTCGAGGTTGCAATGCTTAACTTATGTTAAGACGTAGGAGGACTTCCTTGTACCATACTCTATATCAAGTACTCAACATCAATTGATCTGGCTCCATTATCTCTGAAAGTGAAGAAAAGGATTAAACTGGGAAAGGCTATTTCCCATTTGTTTCATGATCTAGTCTCTGTTTCTGTTTCTTTCATGATGTGACAACTTACTGTAGTCCAGGCTGATAAATTGGATTAGTGAGTGATTGTTGTTGTGAAGCTTATGGGACATGGATTGCTACAAGAACCTGTTGTGATTTGTAAATATCTTTCTTTTTCCTAGAATTTTTATTTCTTCACATTTTTTAAATATTCTATATTTCCCTCAGAGGTTATTTTTATTTTTCTTTATTTCTTTGGACTCTGATGTTTTTGAAAATTGATTCACATACCTTATGACTTAACCTTATATTCTGGTGTGATTCCTATGTATATCCCTGTATTCTTTTCAGGGGGGAATGTATAGTTATTCTCCTCAGGGGGGACAATGCTATTGCTCTGAATTTGGACTTGAATTTGACCCTAATTTAGAACAGAAGACTAGCTCTCAGAATCCAGAAGGTGCCACGAAGATGCCTACAGAGACCACACACTGCACCAGAAGATCCAGACTGAACTTTGAAACATAGCAAATTTGAACTTTGGGAGGGGTTAAATGTATTTATTTTGAATGGACACTCTTATGCCAAAAAGGGGACTGCCCCCTAAATATCTTTTTGTCAATGTACCTAACATTGGTTTTGTTCTTTCTCCCTTTTATTTTGCTTTCAGCTCTGAATTATTGTAAATTTTAATTTGATTATATTTTCATGATCAATTGGGGTGACTGGTCTCCCAAAGGATCACGGGGGAATGTAAAGTTGGAAGATCTTGAACCCCTAAATATCATACTTTGGAGGCATTGTATATTAATTTTAAAACCCACAACATACAACCTCTTTCATATTACCTGCCTTTCTGGGAAGTAGCAAGAGGTGGGAAAGAGAGAACAGTATGTATTGCAAAATATCAGAAAAGGAATATTAAGAAATTATATTGCCATATAACCCAGAAAAAATAAAATTCATAAGAAAACTTAGAAAGATTTTTCTAAATGTAAAAAACATCCTTAGTCCAACATTCACAAAAGCAGAAACAGCTAGATTTGGCCTATGGGCTATAGTTTTCTAAGCCCTAGTCTAAATAGAAATTGTATTTATGGCTTTTTATGTGTAAGGCACTGTGATAAGTGCTGGGAATCTAAATAGTATGGAAGACAAGGTGTGTTTTCAAAAAATTTATATTTCAATGAAGGGAAAAGATTTGTTGTAATCTCTATAGGTCTCTCTTACCAAAATCTGAAGGTAGTATTTGGAGTTCTCTTCAATCAGGAAAATTCAGTGCTTATATGCTTGGGAGAAGAATGTTACTCCAAAGAAACAGCCTGATATTGGCCCATAGATGAAGGCATTGGAGTATGCCTGTGACATCCAAGCTGGGTAAAGGGAAAACCAGCCCCCTAGTTCTTCAAGCATTAAAGGAAAAAGGTGTGGAAGCACACCAGGCCACATCATGATTGGGAATGTTATTTTGAATGATAAAAGCACCCAGTGCTGTGGATTGAGTACTGCAAGTGTACATGGGAAACTTCAGAATTGCTCTCACTATCCCAGAAATATAGTCACTGGACAACAGAAGAAGACACACCTGGTCACGAACCAAGGTCCTCCTTAATTTATTTCCACTTGGGAGCTGTGAATTGGACATACTGGAAAACAATCTAGAACCTTGCTCTCAAAGTCCCTGTATCCTTCATCCAAGAAATACTATTGCTATGTCTCTGGTAGAGGCAGAAGGAAAATAACTCTGTGTATAAAAATATTAAGGGATCAAAAACACAATGGAAGAACTCATGTGTACAAAAATATTTAGAGGTTGAATGAACAAGGAAAAGACCCACGTGTAAAAAAAATTAGAGATCAGAGGCACAAAGAAAAGACCCATATGTACAAAATATTTAAAGGCTGAATATACAATGGAAAGACCCATGTTTACAAAAATATTTAGAGACCAGAGGAACAAGGGAAGAACCAACATGTACAAAAGTACTTAAAGGTTGGAGATACAGAGAAAGGACCCACATATACAAAATATCTTTCTAACAGCTCTTTTTATAGCAGCAATGATATGGAAACAAAGTGGGTATATGTTGATTGGGGAATGGCTGAACAAATGGGATATTACCACAAAATGACATGTGAAAGATTCAGAGAAATCTTGTATAGAATACTAAGGAGTGAACGGAACCAGGACAATGGTGTACATATAATAACAACAAAGGAAAAACTGAATAATTCTGATCATTGACCAACCAAAACTCTAAAGGATTCATCCCAAAACAGGCTGCCCATTTCCCTGAAGAGAGGTGAGGGGCTGGGGGTGTAAGACACAGCCAATGTGAGGTTTTGTTTTTCTTCATTCTACTTCAATCTTATGAGGATCTTTTTCTCACTTTTTTTTTAACCGAAGAGAGAATATAATTGGAGTGCAGAGAGAAGAGCTAAAATTAGGATTGCTTAAGGAAAGAAAAGAGGGGATGTAATTTTTTTTAAATTGAAAACAAGAGTAAAAGTCCAAATTTAAAAGTAAACCTCTTGAATGGCTTCTATACTTTTTAAAAGGTAGCTCGAGCTATTAGGGGTTCACAGGTTGTTGGTCCCTTTTCCTTCTACACAAATTTGTCCATGGAAATAGGATTTGGGTGGTTCATTAAATTCAGCTTCCTTCCCCCCAAAAAAGATGTTCAAGGTTGAAGGGAGGATTGTCAGAAAGTAGTTACAAAATATTTTCCATTGGAGGCAGGAGCAGATGAAGAACTATGGAAACAATTTTAAGTGGCAGGGTACTATGTAAAAATTCTAAGATTCTCAAACCCAACTGTGTCATTTAGAATTTCTCTAAGTCTTCCCTGCTACAACTTCCCCCGACACCTCCCACTTCCTTTGTGGGATGTGTTGGAGAAAGGATAAGAGAGAAGGTTTGGCAACTTTGCACTCTCTGAAACTCTGAGGCAGACCCTTTCCTACCCTGAACCCTGCAGAGCTTTTTTTTCCCTTCTATCTCCTAGTTTTCCCTAGACCTTGCATTTTCTAATTTAAATACAACCTAGCTATTCTAAACCCTAAATTGCTATCTAGTCTTTTATTTGAGCCCTGAAGGGCTCTGGTCAATTTCCCCTTGCCAGGGCTGGGGACCACTACCTTCCTTTCCCTTCCTCTACCTTCCTCTCTATTTTTCTCCCATCACCTTCCTACCTTCCTACCTTCACCTTCACACAATGGATTATGTAAATCAGAGGAAAAAGTTGAAATTCTTTTTAGAAAAGAGTAATGATAATCATGGTTAAAGGAAATTATAATTAATATTAGCTGAGATTCGGTATAGAAGATACTAGATTTTACTGTGGTGATTGCATTTCTTAGATGTTCCTTAATTTGTATCCTTCTTTTGAGTAAATTATATGAATTTTTATCAAAGAATAATTAGAAAGTAGTATTTTACTAGTGGTCAGCAAATATTTACTAAGGCACTAATTAAAAACACACAAACGGTATGATAGAGTATATTCTGTATGACATTTTATCATTTTATATATCTATTTTTATTTCTGAATATTTATGAAAACTGATTTTTGCTTTAAGCATTTTCAATAGTTAAAAATAAACTTTGATATAATATTAATAATAATATCTAGTATCAATATAAAGCTTTAAATCACTATACAAATATCTTATTATTTCCTCACAACAAGCCTGGGAGACAGATGTTATTCTTACCAACATTTTACAGATGAAGAAACTGAGGCAGATTTAAATTAAGTGACTTTATCAGGGTTACACAGCTAGTGACTGTCTAAGGCTGGTTTTAACTTCCTATTTTCCAGATTCCAATCTCAGGCATTTTATCCACCTAATCACCCCCTTGCATCATCATATTTTTAAATTGTTCACTGAGTACTTGGTCTTTTAGAGACCATTTTTTTATCTTCTTTTTGAGGAGACACTAGATATGAGCCATACTTAAGGTTTATTTTAGAGATCCCCAGAGTTGTTCTGAGATGAGGATGATAAGTCAGAGAAAAGTGATGTCAGGACCTTCTCAGGATGAGCTTGGTCCAAGTAAGTTAAGAGTCAAAGATATTGCTAGGAATGAGAGTAAGGGAAGGGATGCTCTTGTTGTGGGACATTTATAAATCCAGTTTTTCATTGGTTTCCTTTTACAATTAAAATTTTATATGATTGTTCCCCTTCAAATATTAAATAGTTACTATGCTTGGATAAGTTTATATTTTTTATTTTTTTAATGTTTATTAATATTCATTTTTAACATGGTTACATGATTCATGCTCCTACTTTCCCCCTCACCCCCCACACACACCCCCCATAGCCAATGCACATTTCCACTGGTTTTATCATGTGTCCTTGATCAAAACCTATTTCCAAATGGTTGTCAGTTGCATTGGTGTGGTAGTTTCGAGTCTACATCCGCAATCATGTCCACCCCAACCCATGCGTTCAAGCAGTTGTTTCTCTTATGTTTCCTCTCCTGCAGTTCTTCCTCTCAATGTGGGTAGCGTTCTTTACCATAAATCGCTCAGAGCTGTCCTGTGTCATTGCATTGCTGATGATACAGAAGTCCATTACATTTGACATAACCATAGTATATCAGTCTCTGTGTACAATGTTCTTCTGGCTCTGCTCCTATCGCTCTGCATCAATTCCTGGAGGTATTTCCAGTTCACATGGAACTCCTCCAGTTAATTATTCCTTTTAGCACAATAGTATTCCATCACCAGCATATACCACAATTTGTTCAGCCATTCCCCAATTGAAGGACCTGCTCTCCTTTTCCAGCTTTTTGCCACCACAAAAAGCACAGCTATAAATATTTTCATACAAGTCTGTTTATCTATGATCTCTTTGGGGTACAAACCCAACAATGGTATAGCTGGATCAAAGGGCAGGCATTCTTTTATAGCCCTTTGAGCATGATTCCAAATTGCCAGCCAGAATGGCTGGATCAGTTCACAACTCCACCAGTAATGCATTAATGTCCCAATTTTGCCACATCCCCTCCAACATTAATTACTCTCCCCTTCTTTCATTTTAGCCAATATGCTAGGTGTGAGGTGATATCTCAGAGTTGTTTTTATTTGCATTTCTCTAATTATTAGAGATTTAGAACACTTTCTCATGTGTTTATTGATACTTTTGATTTCATTACCTGAAAATTGCCTATTCAATTTGCCCATTTATCAATTGGGGAATGGCTTGATTTTTTATATAATTGCTTTAACTCCTTGTATATTTGAGTAATTAGACCCCTGTCAGAGTTTTTTGTTATAAAGATTTTTTCCCAATTTGCTGTTTCCCTTCTGATTTTGACTACATTGTTTTTGTTTGTATGAAAGCTTTTTAGTTTAATATAATCAAAACCATTTAATTTATATTTTGTAATTTTCTCTAATTCTTGCTTGGTTTTAAAATCTTTCCTTTCCCAGAGATCTGACAAGTATACTATTCTGTGTTCACTTAACTT
>NC_058132.1:534392438-534433934 GCF_016433145.1 Gracilinanus agilis
ACCAGCAGCAATGCAATGACCCAGGACAATTCTGAGGGATTTATGGTAAAGACGCTACCCACATTCAGAGGAAGGACTGCAGGAGAGGAAACATATAAGAAAAACAACTGCTTGAACGCATGGGTCGGGGTGGACATGACTGAGGGTGTAGACTCGAAACTACCACACCAATGCAACTACCAACAATTTGGAAATTGGTCTTGTTCAAGGACACATGACAAAACTAGTGGAAACACGCATCGGCCAAGGGTGGGGGGGGGTCCGGGGGGGGTTGAAGGGGAAAGGTGGAGCATGAATCATGTAACCATGTCAAAAATGAATATTAATAAATGTTAAAAAAATAAAAAATAAAAAAAAAAAGGAAGAAAGAGTAGAAATTGCAAAGACACGAATTTAGGCTTGATGTAATGGAAAAAAATCTTCACAATTGGAATTATGTCAAAGTAGAACAGGATTCCTCTGGAATTAACAGGGGTTCCTCTCCCCAAAGATCATCACTCAAAGGCTGAAAGATGATCACTTATCAAAGGTGTGGATATTTTTTCCAGTGTGGATTTAATTATATTATCACTGAAGACCTACCCAACTCAGAAATTCTATATGAAGCACATGAAGCCCCATAACTGTAAAACATTTTTAACATCTGCTATGTTATGAATTGTTTGGTTCAACATTTAGTCTCAAGTGAAAATATCTTCCCTCATTTTGCCTCACTTCCTTTCATTTACTGCATTGATTCAAAACACACCTTTGTTACTCTGTTGATAAATGCCATTGGAATTTACAAGCAACTAAATCAGAATGGAATGAAAGCTTATTTATTGCTTTGGAAAAGATCTTCTTCAAAAATACATTTGTAATCAAACTTTCCTCTCATAAAAATAGTGAGTAAGTAGGTAATACTGCTATCTAGAGATGTCTTACTGAATTCAGCAGAGGACTTGTACTTCATCAATTTGAGTTTGGATTTTGCAAGGCACTAATATTTGAGACCATTTTAAAATCTGCATTATATCTGTAGCATTGCCAAGGTCTCAGGCTTCTGAGTCAGGAGTTTTGAAGAATAGAACTCTTTATTTGAAGATTTGAAGATACTGATTCATGACTTTGGTTTCCTCCAGGATTGATTACAACTATCTCTTGGCCAGGCTTTCTGGCACCATTGTTAATACGTTCCTACTGGGTCAAAATTTCCCAAAGGCCCTTGACCTCCTCTAAATCTAGTCAACATATCACAGTTAAAATATGCTGACTAGATATTGGCTTAGTTTCATTATTTTATTACCAAAGATGACATCAATCTTAGCATTAATTTGAGTTTGTGTTTTCTAGGGATTTCTTTAAAGTGGTATCACTGAATAACAGAATTTTAAATGGAAGGCTTTTCTGACTTGGATAGGTGGTATAAACATTTTTCACAAAACTATAATAAGCTCCAAGCATAAACATTGTAATTTAGTGATTCAGGCACATGCAAAATTTTAGTGAAATATTTGCTAAAGACATGTTCAAGTGATATAAAAGTGTAAAGCATCTTGTAAAAATTAAGATACTCTATAAATGCTAGCTATCATGATGATATAATTATAATATTATAGCAAAAAGCTTTATTTTTAGAGATAATAATTCTTAAATGACAGTCTCACAATTCATCTTCTATACATCCACTCCTGCCATTTCTAGCATGAACATTTTCAATGGTCTTTAAACACTGTGATAGTCCCTATAAAGAACATGAGTGAAGACAAAGGTATATGGAGATTTCTTGCTTGCATTCAGTGCAACCAGATCACCAGATAAGGGTTTAGTTTAAATTTAATTGAGAAAAGTTTTTACAATTAAGAATGGAAGATGATTTTTCAAAACAGTGAAAAAAATTGCTGCTTGATTTTATCTTATTTTGTGTGCATTCCTACACTAAATCTAACTATATAGGTCCTATGGTCAAAACAATTATGGGACAGACACAAATTAAAGTAGACATGCAATTCTGTAATAGAGATCATTATCTTAATCAAAAACACCTTAGATATAGGTGTCAATATAAAATTCAATAACAAAAATGGAAAATGACTATGGGAGCAATCTGTGGTAGAAAATGAGAGGGAATGGAGTTAAGAGTAAAAAGTAAAGCATTTGGCTTTAATGAAAAAGCTTATTTCTCTATCACAAAATAGAAAAATAAAGGGAAGAAAGAACAGAGCATGATGTCAAAAGATTTTGAAATAGAAATTAAAAGGAAATTTATAGTAAATGACTTCTATATAAAAGTGCCCAAACCTTAGGAATGTGAAAATTCTTGGCAGAGAAGGAGCAACATTATGTAGAGGGGAGTTAGAACTTATAACAACTGCCTCTGATGCCCTCATGCCACACCCCAGAGTAACAGCAAGAGTACTGCTCTTTCTGGGAAATAACTATCTGGACCTCCTTCCCACTGGATAGGAAGGTAACTGGCTGACTATTCAGAAAAACAGGAGAACAGAAAGTCAAAGCCATAATGGAAATAGCCATTTGTTTTTATGGCAATTCTACATTCTCCTGTTCCTGATATTATAACAGGATACATAGGTCTCCAAGTCTGACACGTATCCAGAGATATAAAGATTAAAGACTACTTACTGCTTTCTAATATTTTTTTTTTATTTTTATTCTTCTGTACACCAATGTCACTCATTCTCTGTCCATGGATAAATCTTCCACGAATTAAGAAGAATCTTCTCTTATGTCAACTGACAATATCAACAAGAAAAACAAAATTATGTGTTAAACATGTGAAAATTAATTATCTCATTTTGCATTTCACATCCATTAATTCTGTCAGGAGCTTGTTTCTTTGATTGGTCTTCTTGAATCCTGATTCCACTGATCAGCATTTTTAAATCTTCCGAAGTTACTTTTCTTTTATCAAATATATTTTTCTTTAAAATATTTTAGCGACCTCCACTCTGAGGTCACTCACTCCAATGATGAACTGTTTAGCCATAAAACAATTTCAACAGGGGCCTCATTCACAACTGAACACTCTGGACTTCTTCACCTATTCATCATTCATTATCTTGACCCCTCTTGGGTATCTTTTCTACTCCTTTTCCAGCTTCTCTTTTTGCTTTGTTTCCTACAGTTATTCTCATTCTCTCTGTCAGTCTCTTTGTATGTCTGTCTCTCTCTGCCTGTCCCTCTCCTATTCTTCCTCTCCTCCACCTTCCTTTCCTCAATCTCTCCCACCTTCACTGCCTTTCTCTAGCTCGTATAAAAAAGTATTCCCCTGTTCTCATCACATCATTCTCTATCAGTTCATGAAAGCCTTCCTATGTTTCTTTGAAATCATCCTTTTCATAATTTCTTATGGTACAATAATATCCAATTACATTAATATACCATAATTTATTGAGCTATTCACCAATAGATGAGTACTATTTTATTTTTGAGTTGTTTTATTTAGCAAAAAAAAAGTGCTGTTGTATTTTAATTCAGGATATCCTTTTCCTTTTCTTTTATTTCCTTGGTGAATAATTCTACTAATAGTATCACTGGATCAAAGAGTAACACAGTTTTTTAAATTGGGGAAAACATTCCCAAATGCTTTCCAGAATAGCTAAACAATTTCACAGCTCTACTAGCACTCCATTAGTGTAAATACACCCAATGTTCCTATCACTACTCTTCCCTCCTGTATTGGATAAGGGGTGCCTAACTGAAAATTCCTGGTGGCCCTTTGGGAAATGGAAATGACTAGATCCAAATTCCCTAGGCCTATGAGAGTGATTATCATGCAGCCTTTATGGAAAGAGGCTCCTGATTAATAGTATGTGTCTATAACCACACCCTCAAGAGAGGGAAAGAAATTTCACACTCTCTAATTTCCCCAAATCCTGGAACAAAGCCATATACCACATCATTCTTTTATCCCACACAAAGCCAAAGCTTTAGATTGTAAAATTAGGTGACTTGTAGCTATAGAACAACAGGAAAATAATTCCATCTCTCTGTGTGAGTTTTCTCATATTTGAAAAGAAGATTCTAATTTTGAATACCATCAAACTCACAGAGTTAGTTTGAGGAAAGCACACTACAAACTTTAAAGAGCTATATAAGATGTGAACTAGTATCATTGTTCCATAACATGTCACTCAGAAGCATTAACAGAATAGAACTGGGAGTTGGATTGGTCATGAGTATAAGCCATTATGGCGTTTTTACTTTCTTAAGACTACATCCCAATTTTGATTCTATTTCATACTCCCACTTCAGTATAAAGTGAGTATATTCCATTCAGTATATAAGTGCCTGAATGGAAGAAGTCATTAAGGTACTGAGACTGATTTAGCATGAACAGCCTTTATTTTACCAAGTGTGTCTTCCCCCAAGTCTGATTGTTAAGTTATGACAGCAGTAAGTGACTCTGTATACACGTTGAAATATAGATTACTATAATGGCTCTGGGAATTGACAGGAAAGCGCAAATTTTAGAGATTGTTTTAAGGTAGATTAAACAGGGTTTTGTTCCTTGGATATGAAAGTAAAAAATTTAAGAGCTGAAAAGCAAATGAAGTTTAAAGTTGTATCCAATTTCTCCTTTATCCATGGTTACTAGAAACCATTTAGAAAAGCATGTAATATCACACTTTTAAGGAAGATAATACACATCAACACTTTTTTTCTGATCAATTTTAAAATTGATTTATCAACTTTCTAAGAGTTTTAATTTTAACTAGTGTCAAAAAGAATCTAGTTATTATGACAGATTCTCTATTAAAACTGCAGGAAAAGGGAAAAAAGGGGGAAAGTTCTTCAATTTTAACATTTTATCAATGACTTAATCAATGACACATGTAAAACCCAGTGGAAATACATGTTGCCTATGGGGCAAGGGGAGGGCTTGAAGGGGAGAGAAAGAACATGAATCATGTAACCATAGAAAAGTTTTCTATTAAAATTTTGCAAAAATAAAAACAATTAACATTTAGAGTGAATTAACCCTTATTAATCATAATTTATTATTTTTTGTGCCGTTTGCTTACTGATTCTGCACATGGGAGGGAGAAAGCATTGCATGCTTTTGTCAAGAACAGAATGCATTACGAATTAAGCCAATTGGCCAGGGCTCGCTGAACAATATCAAAGAGGAGATATGGTTTATCAGAGGCAGTTGCTCAAAGGTGATGTCTTATTGGATATATCCACCAATGCAAACATTTTCTTTTTATAATGTCAATACTATCCTACAGGTGGAACTGAGGACTAAGAATTTGCTGATTCTATGAGAACCACAATGATTTTGGTACTGACTCAGCACATCTGAGATAGAGCACAAAGTGTAGTGTGTACACTGGCTCCTCAGGACCAGGCTGTTTTATGTTCAGTAGTACCCATGGAGGGGCTTTCAACACCACCTGGAGATTACACTAATGGACAATAAACTGTTAAGGAAATAGAGACATGAAGGTTTTTTGTTTTGCATTTCTAGTGCAGTCAACAAAGATAACTAGTTTTAAAAATACTGGAAAGCTCCAAAAGAAAAACTTTTAATCCTTTATTATGGTCTGGAATATGAAACTTTAAAGGAAAAATAAAACTTCAAAATACTTTTTTCAAATTTTCAAGATGCTAAAATGTTTTTGCTTAGATGTCAGTCACAAACTCATACTATCTAAGATTTAATTACTTTACCACACCTCTGTCCCTTTCCCTACAGAATACTGACACCTATTGCTGGCACAAACCATGATGGAGTTGGACAGCAGCAGAATGAGTACATAAATAAACCTGTCATTCTTCTATCAGCAGAGTTTTCAGAGGGGAAAAAAAAGTAACGATAGTGAAATTGGAAGACTTAAGGAAAGCCATTTATGTTGCCCTGGAGAATACAAATCAATAAAAGTTCATGGCTGAGAGGTTCTCATTGATTGGAACATACTGGTAGCACAGTAATTTCCAAACTCAATGTAGAGTTTGCCAACCACACCACCTTTTCTGATTGTATCCTATAAAATGTTATGACCTAAAACAGCTACCTCCACTATAGACCCTTCGAACATCTTTATGTGCTTGACTCTAACATGACCAACTGGAAATCAGGACATTTAAAATGTAGTTTGGAGGAATTATTTCTTTAAACTATAAAATAGAGTACTTTAATACACAGCTTATGAATTGGCTTTGAATGAAAGCATGCTTGCCATTCATATGCTTTAAAGAAAATAATATAGGGAAAGCCTTTCAATATTTTCTATAAAAATTTATTAAATTTATCCTTACTGTGATTGTTCATAGATTCTGCTAACAACTTCTCTGTTCATTCATTAAGTATATAAAACACAAGTATGGACAGTCTTGGTAAACTGTTGCATGCTAAGATGCCAGTAACTCTCAGTTCCAAGCCAGGAGAATGAATTTTCTGAGAGGTGCCTTAGCTTCAGTGCTCCCTCAAAAACAGTCCTTCTGTTAAAAATGTTGTTCAAGACCTCTGCCAAATAAAGTAGGATGTTTGGCCTGAAGAGGGAATAACAAACTGTACTCAAAAGAAGGTCTCACCCTAACTGAACTCTGCAGTTTCAAACCATGGAAGAGAAGATAGGAGAGTAAAGAAATTTAAACTAGATACCTCAAGAAACTAGTAATTAACTATTTAATATGATCTTACAGTTTTAGGCCCTCATGACGCTAACTAAATATTATCATCAATAAACTTAGCTACCCAAAGAAGTAGCCAAACAGTATCATTTGTTGACTTTATTGTGACTTATGTGAAAAAAAGCTTCCAACGGAATCCTAAATTCAATATTTAGAAATATATGGATTATATAAAAATGTCTATAATAAATACACAAATAGAAAAAAATCATTGTTAAGCAGTGAATATGGCTAAGAGTAATTATAGTGCTACTGGGGAAATAAACTAGGCTCTAGAAACAGAAGATTTGAGATAATATCCCTTTTCTGAAGTTTATTTTCTTTGTGAGCTGGAAAAACTAATCATATTTCCTTGTCCTTAGTTTTCTTATCAGGTAAAATGGGGTGGACCTGAAGGAAAATGTCTAAGATTCTTCCAGCTCTAAATCTCTGACCTAATGATCCTGTAATCCCTACTATGATTAACAGTATATGTTAGATCCATCAGATTCTAAATTCCTGACTTACAATGTTCAATATGGTATGATCTATATGCTTCTTACCATCCTGGTTGTCTCCCCACAGGGATATCACTCAATTTATAAATGATCTTCATTAAATGTGATGCCTATAATTCAACAAAATGCTGCAAATATAGTTTGACAATTCCAGAATATAATGGGACTATGGAACTATCTCTTCTCTTGTGCTGACCAGTATACCCAAGTGAATAGAATGCCATATCACATAGTTCACTCAAATTGAACTTGCTCCCCATTAATATATAACCAGATCTTTTTTTCATATAACTTCTGTCTGCTTCCCCATAGAGCAGTGGTTCCCAAACTTTTTTGGCCTACCACCCCCTTTCCAGAAAAAATATTACTTAGTCCCCTGGAATTTATTTTTTTATT
The DNA here is from genome assembly GCF_016433145.1 of Gracilinanus agilis. Taxonomy (NCBI): domain Eukaryota; kingdom Metazoa; phylum Chordata; class Mammalia; order Didelphimorphia; family Didelphidae; genus Gracilinanus; species Gracilinanus agilis. The sequence goes on from NC_058132.1 coordinate 534,399,968, forward strand.
TTAATAGCAATTAATAGGAAAGATAAATGCACCTGTAGCCATCACCACGCCCTGGATTGCTGTGGCACCCACCAGGGGGTGGTAGCACCCACTTTGGGAATTACTGCCATAGAGTATTTGTGAAATTGGTTTTTAAAACCGAGTATATGACGTTATGTTCTTATTTTTCTATGCAATTCCATCATATTATATTTGGCCCAAAGTTCCAGTATGTTGAGATATCCTTGGATCTACACCAATATCTAGTTCCTGGCCAAAACTGTTAAACATAGTAGGCTCAAGAACAGATTCCTGAGTCTATTACACTAAAGATCTGTTTCCTAGTCAATGAAACACCATTAATGACTTTTTGAGGATAAATATTCAACAAAACCCAAATTTACCCATTAGGAGGATAATTCAGCAGATATCTCTCCATCTTTTTCACAAGAATATTAGGAGAGATTTTTTCATATTATTTGGTAAGAACAAGATAAATCATATTTATGGCTTATCTCAGACTTACCAGTCTAATAAGCATGTCAAAAGGGGTGAGAGAGAGTTAATAATAAAAGTTTAAGAAAGTATTGTTCCTAAATTTTAATGTCCTTTTGATTTCTTTTTTAGATATTCTCTCACTGTCCCTTTATTGCATTTTAGAACTATGCCAGGGATCACAATCAATACCAATAGCCAAATATTTTATAAATATATAGGTATGTAGATATACATACATGTATGTAAGTATATATCCATATCCAAATATTCTCATATATGTGAAGTACATTTGTGGGCATATATATCACATATTTGGAAAGAGACATAAATTAAGTAAATAAAGAAATTAGTTAATTTTCCCTGATTTTAGATAAAGAGAGTTTAACAAGTACCTTCCTGAGTGGTCTTTATATCATCACCCTTGGGGAAGGAGTCAACAGAGTCAGATATCAAATGTGATCCAAGGCAAATAAAATGCCCTATATTAATTTATCCAACACCAGGTTGAACCTGGAAAGGTTACCCATCTATCTAACCTCTCAGGGGTCCTCCCTGGGCAACTGTTAGAGAAAGGGAAAATTATAACAACTATCAAGGGTGATCAGAGTTGGTGTTCCTCCATCATCTGCAGCTAGGGAATACAGATAGATACAGTCATATCACTTTATATCTATATCTCCTTAGGACCCCCCTTTTGTTTATAACACATATTAAGCTTATATTCAAATCTGAACTTAGGCTCTCCAAATTCCATAAGAAACAATTCCATAAACCCTATGGATATTAAATTATTATTGCTTATTAAGTTATTAATCATTATCTATTAATATTGGCTCCTTCTTCTAGTTTTGTGTTGAAAAGTTTGGTATTCCTAATACTGGTTTTACCTTTCTAACAACAAAAAAAGTAAATATAAATATGCATATTCTGCTTTCGTGATTATAATCTTTCCTGCTTATGTAATGTATTGCATATTATGATGACTTTTCTTTTTGTTTCTTTATTGCTTAATGTTAAGCAATGCATATTTTCCTTTTTATTATTGAAAGAATAACAGGATTGAATAAGTAGAACTTTTTTCATTCTTCTTCCGTCCAAAATTCTAACATGGGTTTGGGAAACTCCTTTTTTTTCCCCTTGTCTTCAATTTCTGTCCTTAACTTTTGTCCATTTAGGAAGGGAAGCCTTGCCAATCATACCTAGGGACACATTTTTCCAATGTGAGATATCTCTAAGTCTTTCAATTTATTATGGGTCTTTTCTTCTTCTTACTTGGTAGCCAGAGTATGAAAAACTTTTGGTAAATTCAACCGAAAGGGTTCAAAACTGAAAACACGTATTGGAGCAAAAGAACTACCCAGTACTTAACTAGAACAAATATGGTATAGTAGAAAAAATACAAGATTTAGAATCAGATAAACAGACTCTGAATCATATATCTACAATTTGTGTTTTTAGACAAGTCACTAAACTTCTATTACCCTCAATTTTTCTTACTTGGAAACACAGAATTTGGAATTTTATAATTTCTGTTTCCATATCTAGAGTATTGATTGTGACACAGTCTTTAAGTAAATATTCAAAGTTATCTCCACATCATCATGGGGCATTTGATGAGCAACTGCAGTACAAGATAAATTTATAATAAATGGTCTACATTTGTGTATCAGTTTTTTCTAATTATTTGTCTTTTTTTTTTCTGATAAACCTTGGTTGTATCTTTGTAGGGAACACAGTATCAGTTAGACCTGAATCAACTAGAAAACTTTCTTGTGACTTAAGAAAAAATGTTCAGTAACATATTTTTTAATCTTGCTATCAATTATTGTCATCTAAATAAACCAAATAGTCCACTTTTTCTTTCCTGAAAATGTTGGTCTCTTCTAAATGGTGGGTTAAGTCAATTATTTAAAAGTCACCTGGTATGAATCAGTAACAAAAATGGCATTAGAATGTGCCTCAAATATCAGTAATCTGGAAGAACAGAAAAGAAGGATTTCATGACTGAATAGAAACATGGTGTGCCATGACTGGAAGTTTGCTATAAACAGAAAGGAACATAAAATAATTGCATGAAAGTAGCATGAGAGAGTCCTTCTTGTGCCTAGATATAAAAAGAAGTTTTCATAAAGTACACCAACTACAGTTTACAAAGATGGGGCAATTTTGACAGCAACATGGACAATGCTTCCTTCAATAAAACTAACAATGCCAACAGTTAAGAAAATAAAATCAGCTATCTAGCATTTTAGAGTTTTCATTTTGCTTTTTTTATTTAAATTTATTTGTTTGCTACTTTAAATTATCCAGCAACCTTCCTCCTTCCATTCCCTCCTCTCATTTGAGAAATCATCATTTGACAAAAATATATGTATATATAAAACTCTGCCTTACTGCTCTGTAAAAATTTACTTTTTATCTGATTAAATTTTTCCTAACGAGAAAAAATGGTAGCAAACAGAGATCAGGAGGTAGGGAAGCAGGGTCTAAGACCTAGTACTTGCTTAATAAATGTTTAATTTTTTTAGAATTTAAATATCACTAGAAAATGCAATTTCTATGAATATAAGTTGTAGGAACAGAAGAAGAGATTTTAAAACTGTTAAGGATAAGAACCGCATTTTGTACCCTTTTCTATCTACCTACCTGCTTACCAGAATACCTAATGCAGAGTAACCATTCAGTTTGTTGAACTGATTAGAAAGTTGTTTCTGTTTTCCTTGCCTTTACTGCTAGAGTGTGGTTAACAAAATATGCATTCAGCAAAGATTATAATCTTCACCACTCTTTCAATTCTATTCATTTCATCTTCTCCACATCAAAGTTCAATGCCCACCCAAAATGGATTTAATTATATCTCATGGGGTTCTAAATAAGCAATAAGGTAGTATCTCTTTTTCACTCTGAAAAACAAACCAGTTGCATAAATCTCAGCAGCTGATTTAAGGCAGACCATGCTTAATTAATGTAATTTATCTTTAAACATAGCATATAAATATAGCCCATTTAAAATGTGCAACCAAGAAACACTATAATGTTCCTCGGTAGAGATAATTGTTAATCATGTTTACATAACTCGGGTCAATGCTAAGTAAATTATAAATACTAATGCATATATTCTCTCCTTTTCACTGGCTCTCCTTCCATGACTAGAATTTTCTCTCAGATCTAAGACTCCTGGTTTCCCTGGCTTTCTTCAAGTCTCAGTTAAAATCTCACCTAAAAAAAACAAGTTAAATTTTCACTTTAAATTTTTTTTACTCTATTATCTTTCTTTCCTTTGCCTTGCAGATTAAAAAATTCACAAAGATAATGTATACAGTTTGGTCATTTGAGGTATTTGTAAATTTTGATCCTTTGGATGTCAAAAGAGGTACATCACAGATGTCTTCAAATCTATGAAAAGTTCTCAAATAGAAGAACTGATTAGATTTCCTCTTCGTGGCCTCACCTGGTAGAACTAGTAGCAATGAAATTTGAGAGTGGAACATTTGGGTTCCATGTGACGAAAAACTTTCTAACAATTAGTGTGCCAAAATGGAATGAATTGACTTGGGAATCCATGGGTCCCTCTTCATGGAAGAGATCTAAACAGAAACAATATGATCATTGACCAAGAATGTTAAGGGGTGATTCTTGTTCAGATGTACAGTGGACTATATGGCTTCTTATATACCTTCCAATACTGAGATTCTGTGGTTCGAATCCTTTCTTAAATGTTTCCTGGCTGTGTTACTGTGGAGAAGTCACTTAACCTGGGTCAATATCAGCTTCATCATTTTTCAAAAGGAATACATAATAGTATCTATTTCAATGGGTTTTATAAGTACCAAATGAAATAACATAAAGTCCTTTCCAAACCTAAAGAGCAAAGTAAATATAGGTTATTATTATAACTATAAATATGCTATTATAACTATTTATATACAGTGCACATACATACATACATACACTGCTATTATAACAAGGGTGTTTTTAGGAGTCATTTAATGGATTCCAAAACTTGTCAGCTAGTAACTACCCTGGCTTCAGGAGCAAATAGTTACAAATATAACTGCACGTGAACAATATTGCTCCTAATCACAACAAATGTAACTGTTGTATATGTATATAATATATATGTTTGATTTATAGCTTGCTGTGGTGCAGTGGATAAAGTCCTGGGTGTGGAGTCAGGAAGAATAATATTCCTGATATCTTATCTGATCTCAGACACCTAATAGTTGTGTGATCCTGGGCAAGTCACTTCACCCTGTTTGTCTGACAGAAATGCAAATCATTCCAATATCTTCACTAAGAAAAAAAAATGGTGCCATGAAGAATCAAATACATCTAAAAAATGACTGAATGACAAACTAGATGTGTGGCCAAGACTACTAGCTACAAAAATTTTCTTCTTCTACAGACACTAATGAAACATTAACCTTCAGAAGCATGCTTCACAGGTTGCTTGTTAGGAAAACTCTTTAGAAGTTATAAAGTTCTGCATCAACATGAACCATAATGATAAACAATCATTTGACGGCATGACAAATTTAGTGAAATAACTTTATTTTCATTCCTAACCAAACAGAAAAATATTGACTCACTCTAACAGAGTAGCGTAATTTAAAGAGTTACGAAGTGTGCCTTAATGGGCATCTTTGATTCTAAATCTGACAACTCAATTCAAAGACTTCAGGAGGTTTGAGTGTAGTTCAAGGACAATATTAGATGGTCTTTGAATGACTTTTTGATCCTAGGACTCAATAATTCTTTCAGTTCCAGTTGGATATTTGGGGAGAATTTTTCCTTCTCCTTTATTGGAATATCTAGTGTCTTAATACAAGTGAGAAAAACTATTCAAAGAAGTATTACCTGTGTTGGGACCAGAGAGGGACTAAGAAAAAAATGAATAGAAACTGTATTAAGGTCTTGATATGGTCATGATATTGTTCTTGCTTAGGGTATTTGAAGACTAAATAAATGATAGTAAAGAGTTATATATACAATAAAGCCTCACACATCTTTGTGGCATTGTTCTTGGTTAGAATGTTCAAAGACTAAATAAATGATAGTAAATTGTTATATAAACAATAAAGCCTTACATGCCTTTCTTTAAAAGATGTGATATATAGTCAATAAATTATTTTACACAAAACAAATTTATAATCCATTAACAGAATCAAAAACAAATAAAAACACAACCTCCTTTCAGGGGAAGACATACACACCATGGGGAAGAGGAATAGTATACAGCGATGGGAAAACTTTTTAAAGAGGGGGCCGAAGGAAAGCAAATGCTCATCTGTCAGTCTGTTTCTAAGGCAACTCTTTCAAAGTTTCATTTTATTGTAACCTACTCATTGTATTCATGAGATTAGGAATAATGTCCCACGGCCAGATAGAACATTTCAGGGGGCTGCATCTGACTCATGGGCTGTAGTTTACCCATCACTGGAATAGCAGATGAGCCTGAAAAAGTGGCAAAAAAATGTCAAACGCATTTTATCAAAGCATAAAATCTTTTTTTTTACTTTGAAAATTTTTATTTAATTAATTTATTCAGAATATTTTTCCATGGTTATGTGAATCATGTTCTTTCCCTTCCCTCCCCCACCACCCCTAACCAGCAAGTAATTACACTGGATTTTACATATGTCATTGATCAAGACCTATTTCCATATTATTAATATTTGCATTAGGGTGATCATTTAGAGTCAACATCCCCAATCATGTCCCCATCGACCCATGTGATCAATCTATTGTTTTTATCTGTGCTTCTACTCCCACATTTCCTCCTCTGGATATGAATAGCATTCTCTCCCACAAGTCCCCCAGACCTGTCCTGGATTCTTGCATCACCACTAGTAAAGAAATCCATTACATTAGATTTTACCACAGTGTAGCAGTCTCTGTGTACAATGTTCTCCTGGTTCTACTCCTTTCACTCTGCATAGATTCCTGGAAGTCATTCCAGTTCACATGGAATTCCGCCAGTTCATTATTCCTTTCAGCACAATAGTACTCAATCACCAACAGATACCACAATTAGTTCAGCCATTCCCGAACAGAAGCGCATACCCTTGTTTTCCATTTTTTTTGCTACCACAAAGCACAAAGCATAAAATTTAATATGTCACTGTGTTTAGCATTTAATGGATAATGGTAATCAATTTTAATAAAATAGTAAGGAAAAAGGGTAGATTCCAGACATTTTAAGGAACAGGTAATCAGTGATAAAATTGTAATAATCACTACTCTCTAGTTTAGCAGTCAAAAGTAAGTGAAATATGGGATAATAACCTGATTTAGTGGCAAGGGCAAAAGAAGGTCATAAAATTTAATAGAGGTGTTGCTTGAATTTTTGGAAATATTTGAAGGAAGAACATCTCATTTTTACATCTCAGTTCATGACATTTCCAACTTTTGACCTTCATAAATAAAGGTAAAATGTAAGTATACTATGATAAGAAAAAAACGTTGGTGGGAAAAGTAAAGATCTAGACCTCTTTAAGAAAAGAATAATGAGGCTCATCTGGGTATGTCAGTGGATTGGGAGCCAGGCCTACAGATGGGACTCAGGCTCAAATTCTGGCCTCAGATATTTCCTAGCTGTGTGACCCCTAGGCAAGTCACTTAACCCCATTGCCTAGCCCTTATCACTCTTCTGCCTTGGACCCAATATAAAGTATTGATTCTAAGATGGAAGGTAAGGATTTTTAAATAAACAAACAAATAAATAAGCAAAACAGTAATGAAGTTGTAAAAATTAGAGTGAAAACATAATTGAAAGAAGAATGAAGATTTGTAAAGCAGGATTTTCCATATTAGAAAATGGTGACCATATATACTATATTTTCTAGCTATCTTTTTATTTCCTCTCCTTTATTAAACAGACAACTATAAAATGAATCTATTCCTACATATTCGACTATTCTCATCGTTTTGTTCCAAAGAAACTTTTTTTCTAAATTTTAAAAGAATTTATTTTTTATCTTTGGAAACTATCCCAATTCACATAAAAGTAATGATAAAGTGAAGCAAATATTTCAAATTTACTTTGTATTAAACTCTTTAAGAATATGTCTTGCTAACCTGTTGGGTATAAATTTTAAGTTACTGGGCTGGAAGTAGTATGATCAAAATTTCCAATTTATAAAGAGCAACATAAGTGGATGGGGCATCTTACAAGATTTAATAGATATCATTAGTTTAAATTTGATCAAGTTTTCTTATGGACATACTGGCTCGTTTAAATCTCTTGTCAATTATACTCATAATTTCTACCGTAATATTTTTCTAATTGGTTTTCAGAACCACTAACAAATTATTTATTTTATCATAATTTTTCTAAAGAGTAAATACCATTAGTATTACACATGGACCATCCTGTTAAATACTGCAGCTTTCATAGTGATACTGACATTTCATCTATATTTAAGCAGAGGAAAATAATTTAAATGACCCACACAACATTTAACATTGCATATGACTTTAAAAAACAAATGAACTTTTTAATGTAAATTATTATGGATGTACTCATTATAATATGGCCATTCAATTTTCTAGCTCAAGTCTAAAGCCCTCTTTGATAACATATGGTATTTTTCTTTATTTAGTATGCCTGATATTGCAGGACCCCCTTCCCTCTTCATATTCTGAAAGACATGCTTAGATTCCCTTCCTATTCAATTTATGATGTGATTCATTGAATGCTACAGCATACTTGAGAATTTTTAATATTTTCCAGCCCTGCAGTAGAAATCCATTTTTCCGATAAGAAATGTAGTGATGACCCTGTCAGCTAAGTATCCTAATTCATTTGTCTATGTGGGGAAAACCCTTCCCTCTAGGCTTTTTCAGAATTTATATATGGATTTTTCTGTAAAAATTATTGCCTGCAGAGAAGCAGACTTTCACACCTAAAAAAAGTCAGAAACAATGTGTAATTCTAAGAGTAGTAGACAATGACAAAATCCAAATTTTATTAGCACATTTTTCTGCTTCTCAGAAATATATTGAAAAGCATCATATGAAAGAATTTGTAATGGAGTGATGTTTGATCATTAAAGAAACACATAACTCAAAGCTACTACTTATGGAAAAAGTTTAATAAAACCATAATTTAATTCTAAAATATTTTTGGTGATGATTAGTTTGAAATTTTTTTTTTTTAGAGTTTTTTTTTTTTTTTTTTAACCCTTGTACTTCGGTGTATTGTCTCATAGGTGGAAGATTGGTAAGGGTGGGCAATGGGGGTCAAGTGACTTGCCCAGGGTCACACAGCTGGGAAGTGGCTGAGGCCGGGTTTGAACCTAGGACCTCCTGTCTCTAGGCCTGACTCTCACTCCACTGAGCTACCCAGCTGCCCCCGATTAGTTTGAAATTTTAAAAAATGTTTATATGTTTGCTTGTAATATTTAAAAGTTTAAATACTCGCTTAACTCCCTTCCTCCTTCCATTTAGAGAAATCATCATCTGACATATATATATATATATATATATATAAAACTATATCTTGCTTATTTCTATTTATCTGTTCTTTCTCTAGAGGTAAGCATACACAAATAATACTTCGAAGAATATGTCTCCTGCTGTATATAATATTCTTTTGGTTCTGCTTGTTTCATTCTTCATAATTTCCTGTAGGTCTTTCCATGTTTTTTCAAAAATTAACCTGTTCAGTAGTATCCCATCACAATCATATGCCACACCTTGTTTCAAAAGTCATAACAATATGCATTTAGTTGATACCTAGTATCTGTCAGGCACTGTGCTAACTGCTGGAAATACAAAGAAAGTCCAAAAAATCATTTTAAGATGCATAGACTATTAGAGCTAGAAGAGATTCTAGAGGTAACCTAAATTCTTCTCTCCTTAGTACCACCACATATTAAAGATGAAGGAATTCATGCCAGAAAGATTAAATAACTCACTTCAGGTCACAAAGTTAGTTAGAAGCTGATCTGGGATTCAAATTCAGTTTTCCTGATTCCTACTTAAATGTTCTTTATACTTCAAAATACTGCCTGACTCTATACTATGCTGCCAGCAAATGTATAATTTTAATTTGAAGATATAGAACTGGAGTATAATTCTTCTCTCCTTGTGAAAGAAAAAAATGGCATAGGCAAGATTCATCTAGTTGTAAAATGATTTAATTATTTTTATGAAGGGGAAATAATATGTCCTCACATCCCTATAAAGAATGGCAAGTCAGTCCCTTACTCTTTCTTCTCCCACAGAAAACACTGTTAAAAGAAATTGTAATAGGAGATTTATTTATATATCTAATTCAACATATATTGAAAAGCCTTAACATAAAAAGTATCATATACTAGGTCATGGTCTAGATATTTGCACCTTGATCTTCCAAATCATGATTTGATTTAATTGCTTGTGACACTAATTATTGCATTAGGAAAATATTAATGGCTTTTCCTCCCCAGGAAACATTTTACAACTTTCTGGCTTATATTTCATGTGTACTAAGATCCTGTATAACTCAGACATGGACTTATGTGACCATAAACAAAGTTGAGTATTTATTTTCATTATAATTCCCCAACCTAATGATCACCTCAGAAAGGAAATATTCCTCAAATCTATAATAATTAAATTGACAAGATAAAAATGACAAGATCATTAAAAATGTAAACTTCTCATGGAATAATGCGAGACATTTGAAATATTCTTCTACCCCACTCCCCTTTTTCAACTTCAGCTAATTCCCCATATAGTTAGAGCAAGCAAAAACAGAGACCCCACAATCTATCCCACCTTATGGCAGAGGGACTCAATCTAAATTCTCACCTTATCTTCCAGGAAATAAATGATATTGATTCTGCCCAATGATGCAAAGTCAATGGAATAAAGTTAGGAGGGAGCAAGAGCATAATATTCATAATGTTGGATTATCTAAAGGGTAAATGGCTTCGATATAAAAGGAAAGTGGCTTAGAAATACATTCATAGTCAACGTTAACCCCACTGAATTTACTATAGGCAGGGAAGTAGTTAGGCTCCTACATGCTCCCAGGAGGGAAGAGGCTATAGATAGAGCCCTTACGAGTCTATGAAGGAGAAAAGATTATGTGTCTCCATTATTTAAAAAAATGAAGAATCAAAAAGATTGGAAACCTTCCAGAAAGTATATAAGAGAAATAAAAGAAACAGGCTAAAAGACAAAAATGTCTGATCTTGATGGGGAGAAGCCAACATGGCAACTGAGTAGCAGCTAGAGTCCAAACTGCTCTGACTGTCCTTCCACACAGAGGAGTGCTGGATGACCACCTCTCCACCTAGTGCACCAGATGCTGGGATACAGGCTAAGCCAACAAAAGATCACCTCAGACTCACCACTTGAAGTCCTAGGCCTTTTCAAACCTCCACAGCAGCAGCAAAGACATCCCTAGGGAAATTAGTTCACCACATCTAACACTACAAGTCAGCAGAGATTGTCAGAATTGTCAGGTAGCTTTCAGAATTCCCAGACCACAGGCAAAAAAAAGGCTGGGAAAATAAACAAACAGCAAAGAAAGATACTTAACCTTTGAAAATTTCAATAGGGGAAAAAGAGCAAAGAACAGAGCCAACAGGAGGATGGTGAGATCCCGGCAACCTGAAGCAAAATTTAATAAAATATAGGAATCAGTCACAAGCTCTGGAAGAACTTGAAAGGGAATTCAAAAATCAAATAAAACAGGTTGAAGAAAAAATGACAAAAAGAAATGAAAGTAATGCAAAAAGAAAATAACAGTCTAAAAAGCAAATTTGGTCAGCTAGAAAAAGAGCAGAAAACTCCTATGAAGAAAAAAGTGTATTTTAAAACAGAATCGACCTACTGGAAAAAGAGGCAAAAAAATCCAATGAAAAAATTAGTTCCATTACTAATAATACTCTACTAAGCAAAGTAGAATGGACCAAATTAAAAAGGATGATCAAAAGGCCATGGAAGAAATTCAGTCTTCAAAAATTAGAATTGGGCAAATGGAAGATAAGGATTTCATGAGACATGAAGAAACAAACAAAATCAAAAGAATGAAAAATAGAAGAAAATATGAAATATCTCATTGGAAAAACAAATGACCTTGAAAATAGATCCAAGAGAGACATTTAAGAATTTTTGGACTAACTGAAAGTCACAAACAAAACAACATCCAAGACATCCCATTATAGGATCACCACAAGAGGACAAAAAACACAATTGGATTTTTACATCATCTAGTAGTTAAATTCCATATTTTAAATGGGAAACAAATCATTTCCCTAAAAGCACAGGGCCTTTTTATATAAATAAACCTCCATTTGAATAGTTAAAGACCACTCCTCTGTTAAGTATCCAAAATCCTTGACGACTTGGCTCGAATCTATCTTTACAGCATTATTATACAATTCTTCCCTTCCTACACACTACTACATTCTAGTCAAATTGACCTTTTTTGCTCCATACACAACATTCCAGTTCCTATTTCTGAATCTTTAAAGTTATTGTTCATAAATTCAACATTCATTATTTACTTCTATTTCTTAGAATTCAAAGCTTCTGTGAATGTTTGGTTCAATTATCTCTTATATAAGATATTTTTCTGATCCCCCTAAGTACTAATTCCCTCCCCCAAAATTAACTAGCATTTTATAATGTATGAATTTTTGATATGTTTATTGATTTATGTAAACAATGTTATCTTTGACCTTTCCTTTTGAGACCAAGGATTCATCTAAGTAACTACAAAACAGGTAACATATATTGGAGCAATCTTGCAAAGCAGACTTTAAATCTATTTAGTTATAATTATAAAATATTCCTTAAGGAAATAAATAATGAAAAGCATCTGGATGGATATCAATAGAAATGGGTAGGTCATATTAATAATATAAAAGTGTAATACTATGTGAATTAATTGATTCATTCCAAACAAGTTGGTAATATTTTATAGTGATAGAAAATATCATAATAATGTTATTTTAAAAGATCAAGATTTGAAATTAAATTCAGTATAATAATAATGACTATATTTCTAAAAAAGAAATTTGAAAAGGAATCTATGTTCTTTGCAGAGGTGGGGGCCTATGAATATAGAAAAGTATATAATATCAGGCATTTTCAATATTTTGATAATGAAAAAAACTAAAGTTATAAACCAGAAATTATTATGACAAAAGTCATGAATAAAACTTAGACAAACATTAAAATGTGTCCAATCTAGATACCAAAAAAACTTTCAACCACCCACTCCACTTCCTCATGACAATTTATAATTATCTTTTCTTCTATCACAGCAAAAAAAAAGGAGCAGTTTTAATTAATTGACAATTTAGTCACATTTCTTAGGTTTGGAACCATCACCATCAAAATATTTTGGTAAAGATTATGCGGACAGGGATTAAACTAATTATACCTAAATTTATTCCCATAACAAAGAATTAGAATTCAGAGAAAATGATAATGTTTAATGTTTATATCTTGGTTTTTGAACAAAAAAAACTGTTTGACTTCTCAGATGCTTTGACTTAAAAAAGCTGGTTTAAGCATTCATTTTCCCTTGAATTCTGGGGGAAATTTCAAACCAGTTCATTAAATTATTTTGTAAACAGGAATAATAGTATGAATTAAAGTGATTGTAGAGACATTCAAAAGAAAAGTGTGAAGGAAGAAATATTACAGAAACAGGCTGGATAGGATGACATTTGAATGGTTAAAGGAAGAGCCAAAGTTGACTGAGTTTTCAAACTTAGGAAAATGGAAATATGATATTACTTTCAAAATAAATTAATACATTAGGAGAAGAGATAGGATTTTAGGTGGTAGATAACGTGTTCACTACAGGACACACTGATTTTGAAGTAGCATTAACATCATCTTGGAGAAATGAGAGAAGTAGATTACAATATGGACCTAGAGCATTGGAGAATACTTGGGAAAGTTATAAAATGAGAATCATCAACATAGAAAGGGATGAGTTCATCAAAGGAGAGAGGAAAAAAGGTTCAGTGACAGAATTCTTGGAGAAAGCATAAATATAGAGTGAGAAGATAAAGAATCATAAAGTATTTAAGGAAATAGAGAAACAATTATCTTAGAAACCGAAGTGAATACTTTTGAGAGTTTTAGGAGAGGTATTAGGCAGAAAGGGATTATGAATAGGATGATAGGTCTGAATAATTGTGTTTAAGTCATTAGATACTTGAAGGAAAATTTGTAGAGGCATGTTAACCATAAAATAAGGGTCTGAGGAAGAAATGTACATAAAGGAATAGATAATTAATGGAAAAGTTAGAGAATAAAAGATCTGTAGAATTCCATTTAGAATGTTGGCATGATGGTACATGCTTCTTATAGTATCATCTTTGAAGGTTAAATCTGTTCCTTGATCCTTTTAGGAAAAAATGAAATTATTAAATGATAGAACTCAAAGGTTCTCTGAAAGTACAGGACATTATTCTTTCTGCTCATTAGTCTTAATCCTCTCTTGGGATTTTTCTTCAGTTTAGAAACATTTACTAGCCAAGAAAATAAGTCTTCAAATCAAATGTTTTTTGACCTCTAAGTATATAACTAAATAAAATGTTTGGCTTAAAAAATAAATAAAACATATGCATTTGTATGTGTGAGTGATTTCATTACCACATTTTACTCTTTTCATTCTATTACAAACTTCAAAGTTTACTTCTTTCCTTGATTAATGGTATAGTAATTTTTTGTGTGATTTTGTTCCTTTCCCCACACAAGTTAATGCTGTTATGTTCATCCTTACCTGTTGATAAATGGCTTTGCACTCAAAAGTTATTTCATCTATCTATCTATCTCTCTATCTATAAATAGATTTGTTATCTCTCTCACTAGGCTATAGGATCCTTAAGAGGAAGAACTATCCTTTCTATTCCTTTGTAAAATAAAATTTGTGATTTTTTTGGCACTGAAATACAGTTGAATTAGCCAGGTATTGGCTTATACCTTCAACTTATGCCTACAATGAAAGGAGCTATGGACCAGATATTTATTAGTATTTTGTTAATGAGTTCAAATCAGCAAATAAGTTGTTCTGAGGTGTACATAATAATATATACAGAAGGAACATAGAATATTGCATTAAAACAGTTTAAAATACCTAATGAATTAATCACCAAATAATATATATAAGATATAAGATATAAGAATGGCTTTGTAAAAGAAATTTAAATAGTTGCAAAATTTAAATAAAAATACTCCAAAATATATGGTGCTTTCATTGCAGCAACAATCTCTATAGCTATTTAATCCAGTCTTCTTTCTATAATTCTACTACTTCATGTAACTTCAGTTACATGGAAATCTGCAAACTGGTCTTTCAAGGCCTCTGTTTTAAATCTACTATGTTTAGGCATTCTTGACCCATAGTTTGGGTAACTCATGGTAAAAAATAAGAATACCCTAGGTTTCCAAGCAAATTTGCTTCATTAACTATGATTCAAATATTCCAAGACATAAGGTGTACACAATAACAAGATGAATTATCACTGATGTCCAAATATATATTTTATAATTTCATTGTGTATTATATTATATATCATAAATATATTTATTGTGTTATAATTTTATTATTAATAATTTTATCATTATTAAAATTATAATTTTAAATACATTTTTTTGTTTTGTTTTTTCTCTATAAGCATTTTCCACTCCCTAGTTTTTGTTTTTTTTTTTACCCTTAACTTCTGTCTATTGGTTCATAGGTGGAAGATTGGTAAGGGTGGGCAATGGGGGTCAAGTGACTTGCCCAGGGTCACACAGCTGGGAAGTGTCTGAGGCCGGATTTGAACCTAGGACCTTCTGTCTCTAGGCCTGGCTATCAATCCACTGAGCTACCCAGCTGCCCCCTCCCTAGTTTTAACTTATAGTGAATTCGATGATTAGCAGTCTAGTATTTAGAACCACTTTCCTTTCTGGAAATGACTCTGATTCATGATGAATTAGCTACCTTTTCTGTGTGGGGATGTAATCTGATATAATTAAAACTATTTTCTTTTTAGAGTTAGGAGATAGGTATTTAAATCCTGGTCCTGACACTAGTCATTTGTTTGAACATGGATAATTCATTAATTTATTTGGTCTCTCTGCTCTTCAGTAGTTTTCTTTTGGAAAAGAGAGGGCATAATATAAACTGTTTTGAAACAATAGATTAACAAACTAACACATAGTTTCATAAAAATAGTTTTACAAATTATTTCAAAGAATTCTCATAAGTAATATGCTTGGTAAAACTTAAATAACTCTGTAAATGTGAACTTTTCTTTATTCTTCTCTACTTGCCTACCTATCTAATCATTGCTACTTGAAGCTTAAGAGTAGATATGTAATCAAATTAGGGCTGGGCTTCATAACACATAATCTCAGTTCTGAAAGAGATCTAAGCAGGTATTTCATACTTAATAATATTTTTAAATACTTCAAAACAAACCAAAAAACCTACAACATGTCTGAAAAGTGGTCATTGAACCTTAGATCTCAATGGGAGGCCAGCACTTCCTGGGGAAGTCTAATCTACTTTTGCTGTGGAATGCTTTTTTCTTTCTTTTTTAAATTTCTTTTTTTTTTAAATGATGAACTGATTGGCTATAGGTATGTGAGAAATGAGGCCTTTATTAGATGCTATATATATTAGATATCAATGCACCATTATGATTACTGTATATTGCCTTCCATTCTATTTACTCTTGTCTAGTTTCTGACCTCCACCTCCCCCCATTTGCCCTCTTTTCTATCAGCCTCAGTCCCCTTTTCTTATCCTTCCTCTCCTACTTTCCTATAGAGTAAAATACGTTTTTATATTGATTGTATTGATTGATCCCCACCTTTCCTATCTTCCCTGCCACTGTGGACACTCTTTCACGCCTCTTTTATATCTAATCATTACACCTATTCTATTTTTCCCTTTCTCCTCTTCCCAATACACAACTCTTTCTCATGCTTTAATTAGATTTATTTTTTACAACATCTGAACAGTTTCAACTCTTACCTTCATACTACGTCCATATATACTCTTTCTAACTGCCCTAATAGTAACAAAGTTTTTTGGTATTATAAGAATTGCCTTCCCATGAGGGGATGTACACAGTTTAGCTCTGTTGAATGTCTTTTGCTTCTCTTTCCTATTTACCTTTTTATGATTCTCTTGAGTCATGTATATGTGAGTCAAATTTTCCATTCATCTCTGGTCTTTTCATCAGGAATGTTTGACAGTCCTCTATTTAATTGAATTCCCATCCCCCCCCCGAAGGATTATGTTCAGTTTTTATGGATAAATGATTCTTGGTTGAAGTACTTTTGCCCTCTGCAATAGTATATTCCAAGCCTTCTGACCCTTTGATGTAGAAGCTGCTATCTTATGTTATCCTTACTGTGGCTCCATGATATTCAATTTTTTTACTTTTTTGGCTGCTTGCAATATTTTCCTCCAATCAGTCTTCTCTTCTTTTGAGATACAGCTTAAGCATTCCCTTCTTTATGAAGCCTTTTCTGATGTCTCTCTCATCATCGGCTATTGCCTTTATTCTCAAAAAATTCGATGTCTAACCACTTCATATATATTTACTTTATCTTTATATTATATACATGTATACATATATGTGTGTATGTTTGTATACACATATTTAAAAGTATTTTAATATTTATTTTACTTAATATTTAAAAGTAAGGAATTGACATACTATAGGAGAAGACAATAAAAATGTCTTTCAGTAGAGGTGCTTAATGAATATTTGTTGATTAATTTCAAGACCTTTCACTATCTTGGTAACTCTACTCTGGATTTCTTGAGTTTACCAATATTTCTCCTAAAACAGGTTTCTCAGAAATAAATATTAGACTCTACATGGGGCCTGAATGGATTGAGAACAACAAGATTATTACATTACCAGTTCTAGATACATCTCAGTGTAACATAAGACTTCATTAGCTTTACTGGGTACTCTAAAATACTATTAACTCTTATTGATTTTACAGCACACTAACCACTCCCTACTCCTAGATCTTTTGTTTCATGCTGTCTAGTCATATCCTTCTCATCTTATACTTGCAATGTTGAATTTTGGCTCTGATTATCAATATATTTCCCTGTTAAATTTCACTTTATTAGTTTCAGTCCATTTTTAAAAGTCTGATTTTTTTAAACTCAATATATTATCTTGCCCAGCTTTACAGAGGAGGGGGAAAGAATAAATAAAGCACCTCCTATGTGTTAAGTACTAAAGTGTAAAGTGCTAAGCACTTTACAAATACTGTCTCATTTGATCCTAATTACAACTCTGGAAGTCAGGAGCTATTATCATCTCCATTTTTTGGTTGAGGAAACTGAGGAAGATAAAGGTTAACTGAGTAGTCTGAGGTCACACAGCTAAGAAGTGTCTGAAGTTAGATTTGAGCTTCAGTCTTCCTAACTTTAGGTCCAGTGTATTTCTATGTACTTTGTTGATGTTGTTTTTTTTCCAGATTACATGTTGATACAATTTTTAAGATTGGCATTATGTCATTTTGCCTCCCTTGTTCTCTCCATCCCTCCTTTACCAAGAAGACAGGTAACATGATATAGATTATACACATATTATCATATAATACATATTTCCACATTTATTATGTGGTAAAACAAGACACATATTGCTTATAGTAGAGGAAAATTTCAGACATAAAATAGGGTGAAGAACAGTATTTTTCAAACTATATTTGGACTATATCTGTCCCTTCTTTGTCAGTTAACATCTTTTCCCATAATGAATCTCTTGGAGTTGTCGTAGATCCTTGCTTTGTTAAAAATAGCTGGCATTTGCAGTTGATCATCATACATTATTATTGTTTCTAAGTACAATATTCTTCTGGTACTGTTTACTACACTGCATCATTTCTTTTTTTTTTTTTAATAAACCCTTGTACTTTGGTGTATTGTCTCATAGGTGGAAGATTGGTAAGGGTGGGCAATGGGGGTCAAGTGACTTGCCCAGGGTCACACAGCTGGGAAGTGGCTGAGGCCAGGTTTGAACCTAGGACCTCCTGTCTCTAGGCCTGACTCTCACTCCACTGAGCTACCCAGCTGCCCTACACTGCATCATTTCTAAAAGTCTATTTGGACTTTTTTTGTGATCATCCTGTTTATCATTTCTTATGGCACAAAGTATTTCATTAAAGCATATATAACAACTTGTTCAACCATCCCTCAAGTGATAGACACCCCTTAACTTTCCAGTTCTTTGTAAACACAAAAAGAGCTGCTATAAGTATTTTTGTATAGTTGGTTTCTCTCCTGCAATTTCAAAGAAACTTGTAGTAGAACTTTATAAAGATGAAATGACAGATTGTGGGGTGTTTTGCCTCTTTTTTGTAGCATTAGCACTTAGCACAATGTCTAGTATAAAGTAACTGCTTAATAATGGTTTACTGATTAATTGTTTGATTGATCAAACTTCCTACTTCACTCTAAATGTTGCCATTCATCAGTACTGGGAAAAGTGAAAAAAAATTTTCAAACAGCAACTGAACTTGGAAGCAGAGACAAGAAAGAAGAAAAATAAGGATGCCCAAAGGGCTATAAAACTATTCATATCCATTGACCCAGCAATACCATTACCAAGTTTGTATCCCAATGAGATCAAAGAAAAGAAAAGAGATCTATGTATACAGAAATATTTATAGCAACTCTTTTTGTGGTGGCAAACAACTGGAAATTCAGGAGATACCAATCATTTGAGGAATGGCTGAACAAGTTGTGGTATATGATTGTGATGGAATACTTTTAGGCTATAAGAAATGACAAGCAAGATAGTTTCATAGAAAACATGGAAAGACATATGAATTGAAGTGAAGTGAGCAAAACCAGGAGAACATTATACATAGTAACAGTGAGAGCATAAATTGATCAACTGTGAATAATTTAGTTATTCTGATCAATACAATGATCCAAGAAAATTCTAAAGAACTTATAATGAAAAATATTATCCACTTTCACAGGAAGAACTGATAGAATCTGAATTCATATTAAAGCATAATTTTCCCTTTATTTTTCATACTTTTATGCTGCATGGCTAATATGGAAATGAGTTTTGCATGATTTCACACATCTACAATTGAAATCACATTTCTTGTTTTCTCAGTGGGTGTGGTAGGGATGTGAGGTGGAAAAGAATTAAGAATTTAATTTTTTAAATGTGTTAAAAACAAATGATATATTTTTAAAAGGAAATAAGGAACTTTGGAGATAGCACCATCATGAATAGTTTGCCTTGGCACATTTCCACCATATTATGGCTCTTTTTCAGACTTGCTTCCTGGTCTCTGTTAAATGCTTAGTTCAGGTTAAAATTATTTTAATCTGTGAAGTAGTTTGCTAAAATGGAGTGTCAGATTTGGAGTTATAAAGACCTGAATTTGAATCCTACTTCAGACATTCAATAGCTATGCAATTTTATGAGTTATTTTGACTTCCCTGACCCTGCCTCATCCTTTATAAAATTAAGATAATAGTATCAACTGCTTTAAGATGTGTTTCCAAGGTCATATATGATTATGCAAGCAAAGCACTTTGCCACACTAAAGGTGCTATGTAAATGAGAAATTAATGTCCTCCCTAAACCCAGCAAAAATCACATGACATGCTTCCAGTTTAGGTTTCTTTTTGTTTTTTAAGATTATTATCCTAAATTAACATCAGATACCTACTAATAACCATTTGATCACTGGAAGAGGCATCCACATTCAAATATAAACTCATTATTTTGTTTTCACACTCTTCTTTAGTTACAGTCTTTGTAGATAATCAAAACTGTCTGTTGAAGGTAGAAAGAGACACATAGGGTAAAAAGAATAGGCATGAATAAATTGGCTCATTTAGACACAGACTTTAGCACATTTATCAAGTATTTTTATTGCATTAAACATTGAAAAAAGCATTTATACACATGTTATTAGGATTATTCGTAATAAATTTCTCTCTTGAAACATTATTAAATTAGAATCAGTACTAAAACCATATCTTTAGAGGGGTCTTCTCATTTTCCTTTTTGCAAAATTACTACTCATGGCCCACATTCATTATTTGGGATTCTAGGTCTAAGATCATGAGAATCAATCTCTGAGGACTTATATATTCATTACCGCCAACAGATTTCTTCTATATTTGTTTGGTCAGGTTGGATTGTTCTTATTAATCACATTCTCTTTTAAAATATTGCCACTTTCTCACAAAATCCTTGGTGTTGCCAATGAGACTACACCAACATGAAAGAATCTGCTATTGTGTTCTACTTTGTATCTGTCTGCTGTTATCTCATTTTCATCTACAAAATATTTCAGTATGGTATTTTGAAGACTATTTTTTCCAACCACTTTTCCCCACTTTGTGAGGTACATAGTGTTTTTTTTAAATCAGCAATCCTTAGTGTTTTGTTTTGTTTTTTAATGCTCTTCTGGAAAAATTATGAGAATACCTTCCTCATAAGAATGAAATTTGAAGGATTAGGACAACTATTTGGCTCAGTAGACAGAAAACCAAGAACAGAGATGGGAGTTCCTGGGTTCATATCTGGCCTCAAACACTTCCTAGCTATGCAAACATAAGCAAATCACTTAACTCTCATTGCCTAGCCTTTACCACTCTTCTGCCTTGGAATACAGAATTAATTCTAATATAGAGGGTAAGGATTAAAAAAAAAATTGAAGGCAACATAAAAACATGAGTGGTTGTAGTATATTACCTAGGTTGACTTGTCTATAATAAAGGTCAGAAAATATATTAATAAAGATAAGTATTACCAGAAAAGGAGATACACAGTCATAGTAAGGGAACCACAGATAACAGATGGGTAGCCCAAGAGCTACCTGATATTCAAAAATATGAAAAGAAGATAACAGAAATTTCTAGTACACTGTGTGGAAACTCTATGGAAGAGTTATAAAAAGACATAAAGAAGAATTTCTCAAAATTAAAGAGTATGAAATTATTTTGACCTCTACCAGGGATGAGAATATTCATATCAATAAGGTCATCAACACACTAGAGTTAGGGGATATCATTCTTACAACAGTATTCCTCTAGCACTGTCAATGAATCATTTGGCTATTTCATTGTGATGATCATTTGCACTGGTTAAAGTTCTCTAATAAATGATAATTAAAGGCATTTTCTTTGCTTTTTAACAATTTCTGCTACTCAGGGTTGAAAATTGTTTAGTTACATTAGATTTGTATTGCTATAATGTAATTGTCAACTCCTTTTAAGCTTTTAAAATACAATTTAGTATTTACTTTGTCATAGCTATCTAGTCTCTATCAAAATGTTATCAAATATTTAAAATTACACCAAGTAAGCAAGTGCCCATCATGTACAAGATATTATGGTAAATACTGGTTACATAATTTTGAATAAGATATAGTCACTGAGGAACTTATTATCTAGTAGGGTGGTCAGGGAGAAATGTAGAAGAATAAAACAAGGGAATATATAAATAAAACTAAATATAGAAATAAACAAAAATAATAATAATAACATCAAAAAAGAGATCTAGGAAATATTTAAGGAAACATTACCATTAGTTAAACATTTAACAGTTTAACCATTAATTAAACCTCACCATTAGTTAAAGATGGTGGTGTTTAATTAGCTGATTGGAATCATATGTATTACAATGAATTAATAAAAAGTAACAGATGAAAAGACAATAGAATTAAACATAAATTTAATCATGATATAAAAATTCTTCATAGTTTAATGCAAAGAACACTTACCTCAAAGTCATGAGAATTATTTAAAATCCTTGTTTCAACAGGTATTAGCTGTATATTACTGGTCAAGTCCCTAAAATTCTTTAAACTTCAGCTATTAATATTTATATTGTCTATGTCACTGATTTGTGAACAAAAAAAGCTTAAAAACTTTAAAGAGATACATGAATTAAACATGTAAATACAGTCAACATCCAATTAGCCATATTACTGATGAATTATTGGAAAAATAGCTATACTGTTTCTAGTGAATATTGAAATTGTACTCAAATCAACGTTATGAAAGTAGCTTCATTAACATTGCCTTCCCTTGCCAATCAAATAGCAAGGGCAACTAATGTTCATAGGTAAAACATCAAGTGGAGAAGAGAAGTCAGGATTTTAGTACAATCTATAAAGCAGACAAGCCATTTCTGAATAGGCTGAGAGCTCTTTTTGTATATACTACATACCTCTAAAATAGATTTCAAGAACAATGTTTTAAATAAGTCCCGTTACTTTCTGGTTACACTTTCCATGCTATCGAATGTCCACAGCAGAGAGAATAATTAGCAAACTCATAAACTATGCTTCATTTGTACTTGTTTCCCAAAGGCTAATTATTAATTTACCTATGCAATGAATTCTACCTGAATTAGAAGATTTAATTGGTAGGAATTGCACCTCAGTTTAGCCCATAAGAGCCCAAGAATTTGTCTGATATTACTGACATATTCCATCCTAAATCAACTCCATTCAATCCATCTCTGTGATAGACATTTCAAATCCAAAAGAGAGGAGAAAGAGAAAAGAAAGAGAGACAGAGACAGAGAGATGGAGACTAAATAATCCTCAGGGAACTTCATTCTACTGATGAATATAATTTAAACATAGAAAACTAAGAGGAAAGGTAACCTGATTATAAGTTATAGAGATATCTCTTCTCCATCCCCAAACATAATCAATCAGAGATCATCACGACACAGAGCAAATATTCTTCAGCTAGCTAAAGTTTCTGTTGTGGAATATAGTCCAATAGCCTCATTTCATGCATGAAGTCAATCCAATGAACTGCTATAGGCTAAGTAAGTTGTGATAGCAGGAAATATCAGACGAAAAGCTCCATCTTTACAGTAAAATGCAACTTTAGAAGATATGTCTAAGTTACGGAGTGTTGTGAGTAAACCAACTAAGGTACCTTTCAGGCCACTGAAGCAGAATTTTACTAAATGGTACCCACATGGCTTGAAAGAGTTAATGAAGCTTCAAAAGCTTCTAACATAGTCCCATGGTGTAACTAAAGCACCAAAAGTATCCACTTCATTAAGTTAAGGGTCTCTTTATGAAGATATTCCTTAATGAGCATAGAGGTTATCTTGACCTGTACATTCAATGAGAACCTTACCTTATGACTAGCACTGATGGTATTTTAAGTGATGAGTACGTGAGCCTAACCAATTAAAAAGTTATCTTCTTTAAAACTTAATCTGGATGCTATCTTCATGAATAGATGATTCTCATGTAGGAGAAAATAATTTTAACTTTTTTTTCCTTATGAAACATGCAAATTCACCTATCATCCCTATGTTAAGAGTTCTTAAGTCTGAAAAAATGTTTAAAACTGGAAAGGTCCAAAGGGAAGAGGGAAAAATACTTATTCCAGGGAATTTTTTGGTCCCTCGCATAGAACTAACTACAATCATACTATTCTCAGTAAAGTAATATTTTGAATGACCTTGAATATCAACATAGATCATTTCTAGAAAGACTTTGACTTATTTAATCTTATTCAAAGCAGCTAAGATATGGGAGTCAGTAGGATTTGAATCAATAACGCTTGCTCTTGAAATGCAAATGTGTTTAACTATTCCTGCCTAAAACAAAGAGTATTACAAAAAGCAAATTTGGACATGAGGTCAAAGATGTATAGAAAGATAAAGAAATCATAAAAGAAGAACCTGATATAAATTAAAACATGAGTAACAAAATATTTTAAATTATAATTTCCAAGTAGATATTGATTTAAATTTTATATCATTTGTCTCAAATAATTACTTAAGAGCATTAATGTGTTCTTTTAATTATTAAAGAACAATTTTATACAAGATGATTTCTTGTTAAGGACATAAAACTTAATAGACCTTTCCAGCATAGCTTTCTTCTCTCTATGTCTGTCTATCTCTCTCTTATCTATTTATCTATGAAATTCTCCTTATGATTGCAGTTAAATAATTGCTCTTTGATTTATAGCTTTATAGAATTTCCTGTTCAACAAAAATTTTGGGCCATCACACATAGTCTACATTTTATGCAAGCTAAACACTGAGAGACTGAAAGTCCTGCCCTGCCCATGGTAACAAACTAGAATAGATTTAAGTTAGGACTTGAGCCCAAGTTTTTCTTACTCCATGATTTTACTACCTCTCATAAATATGTATGTGTTATCATCTACTCAATATGGCCTCTTCCAAAGGAGGAAAAAGCGTAGAAAAGATATGGATCACTCCACCAAAAAAGCTCCGGAAATTATTTATTTATTATCCTGCATTTGAAAAAAGGACCAGTAACATCCTGAGATGATATCTTGCCTTGCATGTGAATTGGATTTAAGTGAGACAGAGTTTCATAAAGTCATAAACCTCACTCTATCTTCTAGTCATCCAAGAGCAGTAGCACGACAAAAGTCAAGATGACTGGCCACAGACAGGCATGCAGTGTCTTTGATTTCTGACCAAGCTCTAAGTGCTCCATAGTGCCTGCATTAGCCTCCTTCATGGTGGCCAGATTAAATTGTTCTCATTCACCCATTCCCATGGAAGAAGACTTCACATGTTTGTAGTAGACATCCTCCTAACTCATGGACAAGTTTGAAGCCTTTTGGTTGCCTTCAACTTGGTTTAGATCATCTGCCAAGATGGTTTTACTACAGTGTGGCTATGGCATGTGCTACACCTTATTGGAGCCACAGGTGAGAATTGAGTGAAGGTAGACACCAAAGTGGATAAGCAGCCCTGAAAAGGGTTCAGAAAGCCTTCACATTAGAGCAGGGGTTGGCAAGTATGGCTCTCGAGCCATATCTGGCTTTCTTTCTGCAGGAGCCATAAAGTCAATTTTTTTTCAGGCGCTGTTACAGGAGCGGCACTGCGAGCACTGTACAGCTCTCATGAAATTACATTTTAAAAAATGTGGCGTTTATGGCTCTCACAGCCAAAAAGGTTGCCGACCCCTGCATTAGAGGTACTAGTCTTCCCTGACCATCTGATAAACCTCACAATGATTTGCTAAAACAAAAGAAAAATTAGCTGGGTTGAGGGGGGAATGAGGTGGCAACTAGGCAAATATGAGGGGGAAAAGGGTTTAAAGGAAAATGGGAAAGCAAGCATGTTCTTTTCTATACATAAAGTGTCCTTAAAACTACTAATAATGAATATAAAAGGAATTAGTCCTATAAAATTCAACCAATAAGCACCCACACCAGGCAGTAATGGGAGAGTAAGATTATATCAGGGATGTGCAGAATCCAACTCCTACCAGCTATTGAGAACTGATTATTAATTTTTCAGTTAGCATATATACCTCAGAAATATTTTCCTAATTTTATAGACTTTAGAAAGTGATGGAGAAAAGGTTAATAACTCTAGTAAAATTAGTATATGGTATATTTTTTTCCCAAAAGAGCTGCTTATAAACATTTGCCAGGGCATCCCTTATTAAATGCCAACAGCAAGGAACAACAGTATAGCAAGTGAGAAGAAATAGCTGACACAGAAATAACTATCCAAGGTCTTCCACTAAATGGAACTTGACTCCTAGGTGACTGTTGACAGCATTGGTTTACTTGGTAACTACCACTAGAAGTGACCAGCGATTAAGGCCTAAATCCAAATACCTGAATTATGTTCTTGGAAATCTTAGATTTGGGATTTGGCTATACATTGCTTCAAGTTTTTCTGGGCCTGAGAAAAAAACAGGAGCATATAATTAATTTAATTTAATTTGTTTTATCTTTGAAATTTTATTTAATTAATTTAGGATATTATTCCATGGTTACAAGATTCATGTTCTTTCCCTCCCTTCTCCCTACCCCTTACCCATAGCCTAAGCGCAATTCCACTGGGTTTTACACGAGTCATTGATCAAGACCTATTTCCATACTATTGATATTTGCACTGGAGTGATTGTTTAGAGTCAATATCCCCAATCATTTCCCCATCAACCCATGTGATAAAGCTGTTGTTTTTCTTCTGTGTTTCCACTCCCAGAGTTCTTCTTCTGAATGTGGATAGTGTTCTTTCTCATAAGTCCCTCCGAGTCATTCTGGATCATTATGTAAGCACATAATTTTTATAGGAATTGTCTTAATATATTTGGTTTTCTTTTTTTCCCCAAAATTTGGGGATATAAGTAAAAATTATGTATACTTCAAACATCTCATCTGCTGTGCTTATATTATGTGGCATCCTTGTAACCATGCATGAAAGGAAAAAGGGACAGTTTTCTTAGTGGGTCTGGGGGATAAGCCAAGAATCTATTTGTGCTAATTCGCACAGATTATACTAGAAGGAGAAACATTACCATCCATAAAAGCAATGGAGCGAGAGGACAGAAATATCTAGCAATATGAGAATTATAGAGAATTTGGCTTTTCCATAGACCAGTGCTTTAAAACTCAAACAGACAACACCTGAAGACTACATATTAACTTTGAAATTATTTAATTAATATTATCTAAATTCTATTGTATTCTTACTCATTTCATTCAGCATTTCCCAATTACAATTTAATCTGTTTTCTGTTGCACTTGGGTGTGTTGCTGGCCACATGTAGAGCATGGGACAATGTTTTTGACAACTCTGTCCTCAAATATGTTTTGGGATTAGGCTGATTGCATATCGCTGGGGTGAGAGTGTTATTTCTAACACTTATTCCTAGTAGTTAAACAAGATCAGCAAGTGGTCAGGAATGCCCCTTGGTAGTGGATTTAGGTATACATGTAATTAGGGAGTTGTGGGAGTGTGTGGATATGTATTTGTGCACACAATTATAAGACCACTGATTTTGAGAGTTTGAAAGGATATTTGCAGCTATCTAGTTTAATCTGTAAACCACAGGAATCTATACCAAGTAGCATCCAGACTCAAAGACCTCTAAGGAAGTGGAACACTCAGGGAATCTGTTCCATTTTTAATAGCTCCAATTGTCAGGAAACTTTTCCTAACATCAAAACTAAACTTTTCTCTTTGAAATTTCTATCAATAACTTTTTTTAGCCTCTAAAATTTATTCTTCTTCCATAGGATAACCCTTTTGATACTTAAAAAGAGTTTAAAACTTAAAAATAGCTATGATTTTCACTTTTCCAGGCTAAAGACATTCTCAATTCCTTTAAAAAGGCCTCTGGACACTCTTTAACTTATCCATGTCCTCCTTAAATGATTGTGTCCAGATTATTTGGCCATTTCAGTTGTGTCTGACTCTTTATGACCTGATTTGGGGTTTCCTTGGCAAAGAAAACAGAGTGGTTTGTCATTTCCTTCTACAGCTCATTTTACAGATGAGGAAACTGAGACAAACAGGTATGACTGAATTGCCCAATGCCATACACTAGTAAATGTCTCAAATCAGATTTGAATTCAGAAAGATGTCTTCCTGACTCCATATCTGGCACACTATCCCTTGTGCAACCTAGCACCCATAGTAAGCAGAAATGAACACAACAACTAAACACAGTGACCACTGACATACATTCTAATATAGCATTAAGCTTTCAAAACAATAAATTCAAAAATGAAATTTTGGATATTTGAATTGAAGAGGATTTATATTACAATAAACATTAAATTCATATCTTTAAGGAAGAAGGTAAACATTTATTCTCCTATTTTATTTTACAAAGAATAAAGATTTATAAATTGGTGGGGAAAGATGAAAGTCGAAGAAAACAGAAGCTAAAATACTTTGTGGTTTAAAAAGGTCATTTGTTGAGAAAAGAAGTTCTTCTATGACCAGTATTACCAGCTCACCTCAGATCACTTCACTTCTTAGTTTAAGAATTTCTGATTAAAACATTAAAGAAGATAATTAGTTCAGTTAATATTACTAATCCAAACATATTGATATTCAACCTGTAAAGATAATAACATTTTATAATGATCAGTATTGGAAGCAATATGTTATTTCCTCCTTGAGAAACATTTTTTTTAATGTTCTGAAAGAAGTACAATAGTATGTGAGACATTTTTTTTCCAGAATTATTTAGGTACTTTACCTAAGCTGGCTCTGCCCCAAATGGTAATAATTAATAGAGCCAGTAATTAATGTTATGATAGAGGGGAGAGAGTCTATGAAGTGAGACTCTCTTCTAGCTCTCCCCTCCTGCCAAATATGCACTAGCACTAGGAGACTTTGAGGGGGTGTCACCCCTAAACTGAGTGACCTGGATGGTTGTGCTGCCCCACAGGAGTTGGGGGCAAGGCTTCCCTATAAGATGAGGTATGGGGGACCCCAATCCAATTCTGAATGAGGGCGGGGTTCACGCAAGCCTCCCCTGAGGTCAGTCAACTTTTTGGTACAGCTTCAAGATGGAGGTTGCCAGACCAAGCTGTGATTCTCCTCCCCCTCATCTCTCAGGCACTCTGGAATGATATCTGACTAATGAATGTCTTTTATTAATATCAATATAGGGATTGGGGGAAGGGGGAAGAGCAGAGGGATTTTGGGGTGCCCTCTTCTCTATTTCTATTGGGTCCATCACTCAGGTGGGAACTTTTGGGGTTCAAACTCCTAAGCATCTCCCCTCGCCTCTTCTCCTTCAGTTTTTATTTCTATTTCTATTTCTATCCTTTCTATAATTGCAAGTCAAACCAGAAAGAGTCTCTCAGCAAGGTTGGGTAATGGGAGAAGGAGCCTAAGAGATTATCCCAAAATGGAGTCCTAAAACTTAGCTGACTCATTGGTTGAAGTCTTGCTGGGTGAGAAGCGATTGGGAAGGCTTTGACCAGGGAATCTGGGTTTCAATGTCCAAAGAAAGATCCTCAGGAAGCCCTCAGGACTGGATCTGAGCTGAGATGTCCTCCGCCTCCTCTCTCCTAGTCCTCCACCAGAAGCCTCTCTTCCTCTTTTTTCCTCTGGAGAATTTCCCAGAATCCCTCTCATCTCAACTGTCACCAACCTTCAGTCAATCCTTCTCTGGCTCCTTCTGTCCCATCCCCCTTTTCACAAATTCCATTCTTATAGATCATGCTATGACTTTTAAGATCAAATTACTTTCCTATAGCATATCAAGTGGATTTCAGGTCATTGCCATCATCCTTTTGCCTGCTTTGTTAATTAGCATAATATAGCACTCCTGAGGAGGTGATGAAAAATATCTTTGTACTATGAAGGGTGTTAATAATAATCTATTACAAAAAAAATCAGTGAGGCAGTTCATAGATTTCAGTTTTCTAACTTGATAATGTTAGCATCATCATCAAAAGCTAAAACACTTCAGGGATAGGGACCGAACATTATTCTGAAAAGGCCAGAACAAATGATGTGAAAACATGATAAATATATTACAGGCTAGATACATCATAGAAAAGTAGAATCCTTCAGAATATAGGTAAAATAAAAAATGAAAATTATTTAGTGAAAAATGTTTGTACAAAAATATGCATAGTCCCTCTCTTTGTGGTGAAAAAAAGTTGGAAAAATAGAGGGTGTCCCTCAATAGGGGAATGGCTGACCAAATTGTGGTATCTGGTGGTGATGGAATACTACTGTGCAATAAGGAACAATAAACTGCTTGATTTCTATACACGCTGGAAAGACCTCCATGAAGTGATGTAGAGTGAAATGAGCAGAACCAGGACAACTTTGTACATAGAGACTGAAACACTGTGGGGCTATCAATAGTCATTGAATTCCTTACTGATAGCAATTTAATGATCCAGGACAATCCTGAGGGACTTATGAGAAAGAAAACTATTCACATTGTTATGATTATAATAACAGATAGTTTGGAGAAGCAGATAAATGTTTCAGGGCCAAATAGCGCTTTAAGTTAAGAGCCAGAGATTGACAGGTTACAGTGAGGAAAGGAGGGGGTAAAACACTCCGGATTCTCAAACCCCTCCCCCTCTAACTGCTTCTGATTCAGTTGGTAATGAAGACAGCAATAGGATCCTTCTGGTAAGTTTCTCTTTTGGCTGAAACCCCAATAATGTTCCTTTCTTAAATTTATATTCCTCTCAGGTCAGTTAGAGGAGATATATAGAAATTATTTATCTAACTGTTGAGGACAGAGAAGATCTTAAACTGGCAGCCAACAGGAGTCAATTTAGAAGTTCAGACTGAATTGTAAGTATCTTTCAAATAATTATCAGGCACAGCTTTGAAGGTAAAAAGTTATATTAGGAATTAACAAGGAAAATTATATAAATTCAGGAAGGGTTTAGGATAAATGAAAGGTGCCCCTAAACTGTTAAATTGATGCCCCCTTCCTCCTCCTCACTGGAGAAGATGAAGCACTTAACTAAAACTGGCTCTATTGCTATAGATAAATATCTTACTCTCTAATTACTAAATAATTATATAACTATATTAATGAAGAATAAAATTGACAAATAGGCTAACTCTATGAGTAGAAACTACTGGCTTAAGCTACAATGGTTTCTCAGGAGAAACCCCAAGTCCGGAGAAACAAGCAGAGTATCTGCTCACATCCAATCCCACCAATTAACTGACTTCAACCCTTCTCAACTGCCCCTCACCCCAAAGTTCTCCAGGGGGGTCCCCTGGAATTCTGGGTGAGGCTCTCCCTGTACCTTTGCAGGGATTCCATGCTTTGCATCTGCACACAACAACATGGAGAGAAAGAAGTGTGGGAGTAGAAATGCAGAAGGAAAACATTTGAGTATTTATATGAGTTTTGGATGTGAAGTTTTGGTTTTTAAAAATTATTACAAAACTGAATAATATGAAAATAGGTATTGAGTGATAATATATGTATAAACCAGCAGTATTGCTTGTCAGCTCTGGGAGAGGGAGGGGAAAAGGAGAAGGAGAAAACATGAACCATGGAAAAATACTTTAAAAAATAAACCTTTCCAAGAAGAAAAAAATGAAAATTATTAGCATAAACTAGAATTGAAGACTGAGCTTCTTCTGTTAGAAATAACTATTCTTCCTTAAAATGAGACCTCACTTTGGATGATTTCAATCTTTTTTCCTTAGTCTTCTGATTTTAAATTTTGCATTCCTGATTTTCTTCTTAGTTCTTTATATTTTTAGTCCATTGTTACTGAATTGTCTCTTTTCCCTCTACTTTCTATCAATTCTCTATCAGAATGCTCTAAGCCTGTTTTTTTTTTTTTAGTATCATCAAAAGGCAATTATTAGGCACCTAGTTGCCCATGGCACTGATAAGCATTGTGAAATGTAACTTAAACATACATCACTTTCTCTTTTTTCCTTCAAGACTTTGCCTAAATTGCCTTCTTCAGAATTTAGTTCAGAGCTGACCACAAACTGAATATGATTCAGTAATTCTATAATGCTTAGAAGAATAAGTTTGCATAAATAATTTAGGTTATATTAAAAATAATCCTTTGTCTATACCACATATTAGTTTTACTTTTATAAAAGTTTTATGTCTAGTTGTGGCTGCAATATTTTTTTAACTGAGAGTTTAACATCTCTAGTTTACCTTATTTAAAATTTAATAACATTACCAAAATTTTTGATGAAGCATTTCTTCTAGAAAAAAAAGGAAGACAATTCCAAGAAGTTAGAGAACATTAAACTAATGATAACAATAACAACTCAGGAGAACCTGGATGCTGCCTGGGATCTGCCAAATAAATTGTTGTGTCAATCTTAGCTACTCAGATGTTAATCTCTGAGTCTGAGATCCTTCATTCATAAAATGATGATAATGACTTATGTTCCTAACTGTGTATGGTTTATTGTGAGGATCAGATTAAACAAGGTATGTGGAAAAAATATGTAACCAACTATATTTATATTTTTCAAAAAAAATTACATTGGATTCAGTGACATCCATGAAGGCTTCATTAGAGTGAATAACCATCTGAATGAGATAAATAGATTAAATTGGAATACCATCCTTAGTAATATTATTCTAATATTAACAAAAGTCATACTCTTGCTTTTTCATTCCTTTTAGTCTTCCCCTCTAGCAAATGTTCTTATTTGGTTTGCCTTGATCTAATTGGACATTTCTTTGAAATGCTAATTAATTGCCTACAAATGTTAATAGATGATTTCCTTTGGGCCATTAGCTAACATCAGAGGTATGAAAGAGAATTATTAATTTACTAAAGACCTATCTTGGCAATAGGGATAGGTGGGAGCTCCCACCATTTAATTTATTGAAAGAGTCTTCACACAGGTTTCCAAGAAAGAAAAGAAACCACTAGTTTGAAAGAAGAAAAAGGTTGCAAAGGTTTGGGTGAGCTACAGAGAATGTCTGAGGTTGAGACCGATATTATTCTGACTCTCTCTCACTAAAGATGTACAGTGTACATTTTAACTTAATAGTTTTCTATCTAGGGACACCTTTGGACCTTGGTTCCTCCAAAATGCCATAAGAAAAACTTAGATTTTAAGGTGGAAAAGAGAATCATATTCTTAGGAACTAAATAATTCATATTTATATGCTGATTTATAATTTGTAAAACATCTCTCACATAGAAACACTTTGAGACAGATAGAAAAAGCTTCTTAATTTATCTAAAAGCTTACCCTTACTTTGCTTTAACTTTATCTGATGGTAGAATTTTCCTTCTCTATCCTGTCTACACAACCTCAATGGAAACCAGATATAGAAATGGAGAGTGTTGGCCTAAGAATCAAAATGACCAGAGTTCAAATTATTTTCAAAAAATACTAGCTTTGTGACCTTGGACGAGTCACTTAACCTTGGTATTCTCATCTGTAAAATGCAGGTAATAATATCTTTTTCCCAGGGCTGTGAGCATCAAATGAGATAACATTTCTAAAATATTTTACAAATTTAAGTGATATATGTGATGATTATTATGCTATTATTTTTTGCTATTTTGGATTCTCAAATGTAAGCCATAAAAATAATACTCTTCATCATCATCTTTTACATGGTTCTCTTAAGATTTTCTAAGATATTAATACATGTTATCTAATTTCATTCTCAAAACAATCATGGGAGGTAGGAATTACTTTTATTCATCCCTTTTGAGATTGAGGTAGAATGGTTAAGTGATTTACTCATAATCATAATGCAAAGTAAGTGACTTAGACAGGATTTAAATTCAAGTCTTCTTGACCTAGGTCTAATATTCTATCTACTATGCCTCCTGGATGCCAAATCTTATACCTACACTAAATCTTCTTTAATTAAAAATAATAATAAATACAAACAGTTACTCAGTTAGCACTTATTAAGCCCCCAATATGAGCTAGGCATGGTACCCATAACTGAGGATATAATCAAAGACAAAAATCCCTGCCCTTAAGGAGTTTACATTCTTATAGGAGAGACAAACACGAAAATAATTAGGTACAAATAGGACATACAGAGTAGATAAAAATCTGTATTGCATTTAGCATAAGATACAATTCTAATCAACTCAACACACTTTAGTAGTCATAACAAATGTAGCCTGACTCTCACCCAGCCTAAGTTAGTTATGGGCAGCCTTGAGCTCTATTTCAGGAAGGATTGGTGGAAGGAATGTGATCTTAGGAGAAAAAAAAAAAATATATATATATATATATATATATATTTACACTGGATCCCCAGT